>NW_026330076.1:4202-4664 GCF_001194135.2 Octopus bimaculoides
TATGTATGTATGTATGTATTGTATGCATATATAATCTCTCATCTCTTGTTTTAGTCATTTAACAGTAGTCATCCTGGGGAACGCCCTCAGATGATTTTATGATCAACTAAGTAACATAATGTAAACACACGAACATCGGCTATAAAGCGGTGGTAGGTTACCAAAAGAGACAATGTCACACACACACAAATATATTTTTACCGCTTCAGACAATCGTTTCCCAAAATCAATTGAAAACGATGGGATTTTAACAGAGTTTATGTAAATAAATCAATTTAAAACAACTACACATTTTTCAAAATGAAATTCGCCTATTACTTCTTCCTGCAGCGAAATACCGCTCTACTTTCCATTTACATGTGTGTTTGTTTGTTTGTGTGTTAGTGTGTGCATTTGTTAGTGTGTGCGTGTCTGTATCTGTTTGTATGTGTGTGTATTGCTCAGTTTGTGTCTTTGTGTCTA
>NW_026330077.1:0-214 GCF_001194135.2 Octopus bimaculoides
GATACTGAGGACATTCCGTACAAGGGATCAAAAAGTCATGTTGACTATATCGAAGACATTTGTTCTGAGCCGCCTAGGGTATTGCTCTCAGTTGTGGTCACCACACAGTGTTAAGTGGACAGCAGAACTCGAGGCAATTCAGCGACACTATACAAAAAAGATCTCCACAGTCCAACAGATGAATTACAGGGAGCGACTGAAGGCACTAGGTCTC
>NW_026330078.1:0-493 GCF_001194135.2 Octopus bimaculoides
CATTATTATTATGATGATCATGATCTTCATCCCTTTGATCACTACCAACACCATCATTACTACCATCACTATCATTACCAATATCACCACCATTATTACAATTAGCATCCAGGTGTACAGAAATATATTTGAAAACGGTGCTACAATGCAGCCCGTTCGATCTAACGACTCCGTTTGGAGTGAACAGTTTGGGTCTCATATAGGTTGAGATTTATCTGGAACAGTGGATCTGCAGGTTGTATCTATTGATTTGGCTGACTACCTGCATGCGCAAACGCGAGTTCAGTCAAAACTAGCGCAAGTGATAACCGATAACAAAAAGGGTTTGTCATGATTGTCAGTATCATTTAGTATCTGTTGTTTTATGCTAGTATGGATTAAAAAGGTTTCCGGTAGTACTGACCATTTCCTTTCTTAATATTGGTTTCAAATTTTAGCACACTGGCAGCCACTTCGGGAGAGGGATAAGTCGATTCAAATGGTACTTATTTTA
>NW_026330079.1:0-394 GCF_001194135.2 Octopus bimaculoides
ATCAAAAAATCTGGATATCTAAGCTTGAAATCACAAAATCCACATGGCATAATATCGAATGCTTAAAACCAATGATTTGGAAATAATACAGGGGAAATAGCAATAAAAACTGCCTAAAAGGACATCTATATAACCGGAGATCGGGTGCGGATGCTTGTCATAGAATGGATTCGGTTAAGGTCTCCAAATTGGCAGTTTCAGATTATTAAGTTTATCACCTAAGGAATCGTATGTGCTACGAATATACATTCGTTGTAGAAGAGAAGTTGTCCTTCTGTTACGAAACACAACATGGGTTAACATATTCACGTTCGAATCTGTCGGAACATATTAAAAATAAATATACAAATCATAGTTTGGATTTACGCTGTTCACCATGCATATAACGACTTAC
>NW_026330080.1:0-480 GCF_001194135.2 Octopus bimaculoides
CCCGTGGCTTTTATGGATTTTTCCACGTGTAACCTTTCGAAGCGCCTCCCTTTATTGGGAGTTTTATTTGTTATATCTTTCTCTGTTTTTCCTCACTGTTTACACGAACGTTTTCTTCTTTTCGGACAAAACCCTTTGTAACCTTCGTCCTGTCTTTGTCCTTACATGTTTTTAATTTATATTAGCCCTTGTGGCCAATAAAACCAGAATTAATTATTATTATATTTGTGTGTGTTTGTATGTGTGTGTATGTGTGTGTGTGTGAATGGTAGGGGAGGACAAGATTTCTAATCCTTATTTGATCTTCATATGCAGCACAACATACTATGTTACAACAATCCTATTTTCATAACAACTGGGTCCCTGTTTCCAGCTGCCGCAACCCTTTCAGTTCTTTTGCATAGACGAGGCATGCTCTGATATTGGTTAGACTAAAATGTTGTCAAATATTTGAAAAAAAAAAAAGAAAGAAAAAAAAAA
>NW_026330081.1:0-780 GCF_001194135.2 Octopus bimaculoides
AGGGTCTTCTTCGTATAGCCAATGATGATGGAAAATTATAAGCAGGAAATTATGTAAGCTTGACAGTCTTCCTATAGCCAAATAATTTAGTGATAACAATAAGGCATTCTTTAAGTTGGATAAATGAGAGAGAGAGAAAGAGGAGAGCAAGAGAGGTGCAATTTCTAACCTTGGAATTATTACACAGATATCGCAATTGTACATACTCAATTAACCAGTCTAAATAGATAGATGATTAGTTCGCTTTCGAACCATCTGGTTTAGGGTTCACTATGTCAAACCTTGGACAAGTATCTTCTACTATAACCACGAGCCGACCAATGTCTTATGAATGAATTTGCTGGACAGAAACTGCCACCTTCACACCCCTAAGCAACCAGTGTTGTTTTGTTTACAACCTCGTAACGTATCTGTAATTTACCAGTAAAAGAAACCAGTACAATGAATATACAGTTAACTCTACAAGGCGTTGCTCCGGCATGACATGGATGCATTCCAGTAACTGAAACAAGTAAATGAGCACCAGTTATTGAACACTAAGTAATAAAATAAAACTTCTTTCTAATCCCTGAGGAGTCTCTATATCATATCTGGATGATATGGACAGTGTATGTTATATAATATTGTCATACATATATCGCAAAAGATGAAATAATCTCGGTTGAAATGATTTTGTTTCTCTGTCTAACGAAAGCTAAATCCAGAATAAAAGAAATGCAATAAAATTGCTTCAATGAAAAATACAGTCAAAATACTGAAACGAATACAACAAAACTGTAA
>NW_026330082.1:0-672 GCF_001194135.2 Octopus bimaculoides
TAATAATAATAATAATAATAATAATAATAACAATAAGAAGAAGAAGAAGAGGAAGAAGAAGAAGAATAAGAATAAGAAGAAGAAGAAGAAGAAGAGATAAAAGAATGAAAGAAGGATAAATGATAAACAAGCAAGAATAAAGAAAGAAACAGACAGGAAACCCTTTCTTGGTTAATTTACGTGCTAAAAATAACAGCCAAAGTTTCCTCAAATTATATCCTGTCTCGTTTAGAAGGGGGAAAGATATGTTCGATAACTGAAGGTAAAACGAAAGGGTTTTAGTTGAATACGTTTTATCCCAAATCTATTCCAGGGTTTTCTTTGTTCTAGACGCAGGTCGTCCCTGTGTCTTATAGAAGACTGGGGTGGATGTAATGAACTTCATCAGTGCTTAACTGGAACATATTTTATCGACTGTGAAAGGAATAAAAAGGTAAAGTCGACCCTGGCAGCATTTGAACTCAGAACGTAAAGTTGAAAGAATTGCCGCTTAGCGTTTTATCTGGCGCTGTACCGACTCTGCAAGATCCTCACTTTGCCCCTTTTTCACAATAATGATTATTAATTGTTGTTGATGTTCGTGTTGCTGTAATCCAGACACAAGGACGACCTGCGTCTCGAGCAAAGAAAACCCTGGAATAGATTTGGGATAAAACGTATTCAACTAAAACC
>NW_026330083.1:0-886 GCF_001194135.2 Octopus bimaculoides
ATATATATATATATATATATATAAATACACACATATATATGCCCAAAATACAAATATATATATCGTGACATAGATATCTATCTTTCTCTCCTTCTCTGTCTGTCTTCTCTCTCTCTATATATATATTATATATATATATACATACATACATACATACATACGTGACCATCGGCCATCTTTCTTTTTTCTCCTTACTTGTGTTTCTTTCTTTCTGTTGAAGCTGGAGGAATCAGACGCATTCGTATCTGTCTTCTGCCCAAGCTTGTTTCTCCGTGTTCGCCACCTCGCCTCGTTTAGGCTTAGCAGCCCTTCCTGTTCGTTTTCACTGTCCTGTTTTAGTGTGCGCATATATTCTTTTACCTGTTTCAGTCATTTGACTGCGGCCATGACGGAGCACCGTCTAGTACTTATGCTATCGGTCTCATTTGCCGGACTGCTAACTTACGGGGACATAAACAGCCCAACATCGGTTGTCAAGCGATGGTAGGGGGACAAATACACACACACAAATGCATTCATACATATATATAGATTTCTTCGATCTAGTTTGGATTCTTTGCCATCAAATTTGAATTCTTTGCAATCAAATTTGATGGCAAAGAACCCAAACTAGATCGAAAACATCTATACATACATACATACATACATACATACATACATACATACATACATACGGTGGGCTTCTTTCAGTTTCCGTCTTCCAAATCCACTCACAAGGCTTTAGTCGGCCCGAGGATATAATAGAAGACACTTGCTCAAGGTGCTACGCTGTGGGACAGAACCCGGAACCATATGGTTGGAAAGCAAGCTGCTTACCACACAGCCACACTTGCGCCTATATACATACATACATACCTACATACATATACATACATACATACATACA
>NW_026330084.1:0-209 GCF_001194135.2 Octopus bimaculoides
TCTGTAAATAGAAAATATAGGTCAACATTATCAGACATAAAACAGTTTGCTTCTAGGTTTCTAGATCGAAATGAAAATATGTGATGCTTATTCATCTCATATTATAATGAGTTGACAACCGAAAACGAGGTAATATAAATTCAATTCAAACGTTATTTTATATATTTAACTTCTGTTCAGTTGATATCTTCTTTTCAATGATGACAACA
>NW_026330085.1:0-210 GCF_001194135.2 Octopus bimaculoides
ATGAAATCTCTTTAGAGCAATGCTTATACATTGGAGTATTTTTCTATGATATTCTGGTATTATCAGCTTTGTGTGTCAGTTAGCCTATGTGGGATTATCTACATGATTATTTAACTTACTAGAAATAGTTTCTAAATTCCCTGTAGGTGACATCTTACCATCTCAGAAGAGAACACTTTGGATGATGTGGTCCTAAGTGTGCTCTATGAA
>NW_026330086.1:0-267 GCF_001194135.2 Octopus bimaculoides
ATATATATATATATATATATACATATATATATATATATATTTGTATGTATGTATATGTATATGTGTGTCCATATATATATGTACGTATGCATGTACATGAACGCATATGTATGTGTGTCACGGTTAAACACGCTTGATTGGAAAGTGAAAGTAAATACATACTCTAATTTCGAAACGTATAAAAGAAAATTGGAAAGTGAACTCACAAGTTACCTACATAATAATAATAATAATAATTATTATAATAATAATAATAATAATAATAAT
>NW_026330087.1:0-382 GCF_001194135.2 Octopus bimaculoides
CATGCATGCATGTATGTATGCATGCATGCATGTATGTATGTATGTATGTAAAAATATATTCAGATGTATATACACACATGCAAATAGAGACAGAGACAGACATATACAAAGATCCTCTTTTAATATTCACACACATGTAATATGTACATACATACACGCATACACACACACATACATAAATTTGTATGTATCTATGTATGCATGTATTTGTATGTATAGATAAATAGATAAACACTTCTAAACTATACATATACATACGAGTAAGCCTAAATATGTGTGTGCGTGTTCGTCTATGCATAAATATGTATGTGTGTGTGCAAATGTGTATGTAAGCGTGCATGTGTGTGTGTGTATATATATATATATATATATATATATATAT
>NW_026330088.1:0-279 GCF_001194135.2 Octopus bimaculoides
TAATAATAATAATAAATACCCGGATGCAGTACCAGGTAGTGGCTCTCATGTAGTGGCTCTCGGTATGAGAAACGCCAACGTTTCTTTGAACAAAACAAACAGTTCAAATCCAACCCCCCAAAAAACTCTACCAAGAACTGGGTAAAAATAAAATAGACATTACTGCAGCACCAACAGCAGAAGAACTGGAAGAATTCTGGAAACAAATATGGTCGGTGAAGCAACCACAACCCCCAGAAAAGGACCATTAAAACAACGAACTTAGCACCTGAGCAACTC
>NW_026330089.1:0-2398 GCF_001194135.2 Octopus bimaculoides
ATATATATATATATATATGTATATATAAATGCAAATAATCAGAAAATGAAGAAAACTTCAGATTAACAAACACATCGATTGGACAACATTTATAGCTTATTTATTAATACAAAGCGTGACATAACAAACAGGGGTAATGGATACCAATATTATATACAGGTATTTTATTCCTTAGTCAGTTATTATAACCGCTAACTCTGTTTACACTATATATATATATATACACACATACATAGCTAAATAAATGTAATTAAACACGTGTGCTATTCAAATCTTTATACTTCCGACATACATTTCAAAGAAAACATTGGTATTATTCCAGAAGGAATTTAATGACGTAAAACAATGCTATCTTCTCATCAGGGAAAAAATGAAACCAAACACATCAATAAGACATTCTAACAGAATGTGATGGCTGCATATATGATGAAGGAAACGCTGGCAAGTTGTTTTTTAAAAGAACCTGTTAATAGATATAATGTCAAACACAATTTAAAGAAAGAGTGGGAGAAGAAAGAAAGAAATAAGCAGAAAACTAATAGTGGAGAGATATAGTGCGATAAGTGAATAGGAATAAAGCTTAAAGGCGTGGACATAGATATATGTAGCGGAAATGAAATGTAAGAAGACGGTTAAAGGTCGAGTTCTATAGATTAGTAGAAATTACTTACAGGAACTAAAGTTATGATTTTGCCAATGTTTGCAATGCTTCCCTGTTGAGAAGATCGCATTGTTTTACATCATTTTATTTCTTCTGGAATTATACCAATTGTTTTTTTTCAAAACATATGTCGGGAGTATAAAGATTTGAATAACACCTGCATTTAACTCCATTTATTTATTTATCTATGTTATACAAAAACATTTCACTTTACCCTGGAATTTCTGCCTTTATAAGTAGGCTGTTACATCCGTGATACTTGTGTGAATTTTTGCTACTCTGGTAACTATTTATTAATTTTTTCCGTGTTATTTGTACACATTAAAAAAAATACACATACATCTATATCAAAGCTTTGTGATTGAATTTGGTGGGCCGAAGTTACTGCCGCGTGTGTATATGTCTGTGTATGTGCTTGTGCCTCTCCGAAAGAGAGAGAGAGGGGATCATCCTCATCATTGTATAACATCCGCTTTCCATGCTGGCATGGATTGGACGGCTTGACTGAGGACTGGCGAGCCAAAAGGCTGCACTAGGCTCCAATCTGATCTGGCAAAGTTTCTACAGCTGGATGCCCTTCCTAACGCCAACTACTCTGAGAGTGTAGTGGGTGCTTTTATGGATAAAATGCTTAAATAGTCTTCACTATTAATTCTGCCATGAAGGGAAACCATTGGGCTGGCAGATTTCCAATATATAACGGAAGCACCTTAAAATTTCAAACAAATTTATTTTAAAATGGGGTAGGACTGACTTTGACAGTAATTGTAGTTTGAATTCTACAAGGTAGGGACTCATACAAAGTTTGAATTCTTTCCAAAGGAATTTTTGTCCATTCGTGGGCTAAAACAGTATCCAGTTCTTGTAGTGATGATGGTGGAGGATATTGGCTCCTTACTTGTTTTCCTAAGATGTACCATAAATGTTTAATAATATTGAGATCTGGGGACTATGGTGGCCAGATCAACTTCACTAGAATGTTCCTCATGCCATTCAGAAACAACTTTAGCTGTGTGAATTGGTGCATTATCATCCTGAAAGATTGCGTTTCCCTCCGGAAATAGTTCTGCAAACATAAGATGAATTTGATCAGATAAAATGCTTAAATAGTCTTAACTATATAGTCCCCCGGATCATCACAGATCCTCCTCCATGTTTAACAGTTGGAAGAAGGCAGTCTGGGTCAAATGCTTCTTTTGGCTGTCTCCACACGTATACTCAGCTGGTGGTTGGGAATAAGGTAAAGGATGACTTGTCCAAGAAAATAACATTCTTCCACTGCTCTAGGGACCAATTCTGAAGGTTTTGACTCCACTCTAAGTGCTTTGCAAAGTTTATTTTTGAAAGTAGTGGTTTTCTGATTGCAGCCCTCCCATCCAATCTGGCTTTGTACAGCTCACGGCAAACAGTTTTTGTGGAAACTGGGTTCTCGAGGTCATCATTAAACTCTGCAGTAATTTTGGGAGCTGTACTTTTGTGATCCTTTGTAACAATTTGCGTAATAGTTCGACGGTACCTATCTGAAAGATTTGGTTTTCTTCCAGAGTTTTGTTTTGATGCAGAGGTTTTTCCCTCTTTCTCAAAGAATGTTATTACTTTCGAGACAGTACTTCTTGATACATGAAACATTTCGGCTATTTCCGTTACGCCAGCACCTGCCATATGAGCACCAACAATTTAACCTCTTAGAAAGTCCGATAGATCAGTCATTTTAATATATATATATATATATATATA
>NW_026330089.1:7534-16358 GCF_001194135.2 Octopus bimaculoides
GTATAAATATATATAAGTATATATATGTATAAATATATATGTATAAATATGTATATATAGGTATAAATATATATATGTATATATAATCATCATCATCATCGTCCGCTTTCCATGCTAGCATGGGTTGGACAAAATAATAAGCGTTCCCATGCTGGGAATCGAACCCATATATATATATATATATATATATATATATAAGTGCAGACAACTGGCTGGATGGATACAGAGGTCCTTCAAGACAAGTGACTATGTCGACCTTGTGGAGAACCTTTGTTTTCAGCCACCTGGACTGTTGCTTTCATCTGTGGTTACCACATAGTCCAAAACGAACGGCTGGGCTTGAAGCAGTCCAATGCCAACACACTAAAACTATTGAAACAGTGCATTGGATGAGTTTCAGAGATAGGCTGAGAAAACTACAGCTTTACTCCCTGGAGCAATAAAATACATATGGAAAATCCTAGAAGGGCTAGTACCTGAAAACAAGGAGTTAAAGAAGTCATTTTCTTGAATAAGAAGCAAGTATTAGTCATAAGAAGTGCATGCAGCCATAAAATATTGTCAAATAAGTATGTATCTAACTCATGCAAACTTGAAAAATGTGACGTGAAAGCTAATGAATGAATATATAATACATATGTATATTTTTGTGTGCCTCTTGTGCATGCATGTGTCATTTGATGTATAAAGCTGGAAAATGTTTTTTTATGTATGTTTATATGTGTATGTGTATTTGTTTAACTATACAGATAACTCTATGGACTTTGAGATGTAATGCACTTTGTTTATGTAAATCATTGTATTCAGTGTGTGTGTATGAAAATATGTATATTATTGTGTTCACATTATTCACTTAGTGTAATTTTTCAAGTCCCTGCCTAGCTGAATTATTATGCACTTCATTCCCTACTAATGGAATTTAAGTAACAATGAATTCAGTTTAATTAAGGAAATCTGAAGAACTTTGGTTTAAACTTTTCACTTCATCCTCTATACCCAAAACTTTTTACCTCAGCATAAAAATTTCTTTTTCACTCACTCTTGCTGTCCATTTCTAATAAATATATAAATAATACTTTTCGATTCAGTTTTACATTCCTATAAATTCAACTAGTTCTGCAGTTTATGAACCTGCTTGCAAGTAACTCATTGTATTCCACCCGTGTGAGGGAATGATGCCATCAATATAAATGGTATTGTAGAAAAATAGCATTAAGCCTGAAACCAATCATCAGTGAATCTTTGATCTTATGTTCTTACTTTCAAGCTTTAATTTGTAAATATACATATCTATATTTTCTATATTTTCCTATATTCATATTTATACACACACATACTGATAAGCAGGATTTTAGGCTGTTTATCTTAAATTAATCTCAACATTTCTCAATGAATGTTATCCAAAATTTGCACACATCCATTATGATTTTGAAATAAAGGATGAAAGAAAAAATTGCAGTTCCAAGATCTCTCTTGGATAAACAGTGAAGATTCAAGAAATGAGATGGTCAAGATGAAGTCTGATATTCATAATAGTGTTAAACTGCTCAGTTTTCTCTTTTTACTCCCTTTCTCACATAAATACAATACACACAGATATGCTTATTCCTTTTAAATGACAGTATATATTGGCAAATGATAATTATTAAAATTACTTGTGTCAAAATTATATTTTTGTGGGCTTAGTATCTTGTTTCAAATGCTATACAATGTAGAACTTAATATAATCTTTCATGGTTTCATATTTAAATTTGTTTATATTCATAAAATATTTAGGTATGAAGAACATGGTCGTTAAAGTTTATAATATTTAAATGTGTGTGTGTGTTTGTATGTGTGTGTGTGTGTGTGAGAGAGAGAGAGAGAGAGAGAGAGAGAGTGTGTGTGTGTGTGTGTGTGTGTATGTATGTGTGTGTGTAAGGTTGAAGTCCTATAGTCAATTGACCTATAAGAAGAAGGGTTGTTAGCTATAAATGTTCAGAAACAAGCTTACTATATGGATAGTTCTCTTTTTTTACCCTATTTAATGATGAGCTAAATTTCAGCACTTGAGCAAAACAGTGCCTCAGCTAGTATACAGGATTTAGTAAACAAATTTTTTGTTGATGCCTGTCTATACAAAAAAGCCATTGCTCTCATTTAGATTCATTGTTCCAGGTATAAGTTAGCCTGAAGAGACACAACCAGGTCGAAATATTGTAACTCAAAGTTCTATTACATCAATAAATCAAGGGTGTTATGAACATACATCCATGAAAAGGGAGAAGTTATTCTCCAATGATGGTAAACAGTGGTGTTTAACTTATGTCTGAATTGGCTAGAACATGTTAAGAATGAGTAGATACATATATGTATTTGTACATACATATGCATATATATGTAGATATATACACACACACACACATATCTTTGTATACTTATGTATATATTTATATCTATGTGTCTATAATTTGTAATAACCACTTATTTTACTTGATGCAAAGAGGTATATACATCTTTTATAGTGTTCTGATTTTCTTTAAATTTTATGAAATGATATTTCATCAGTATTCAGAAAGTATTTCTGTTTTAATCCACTAATCTGATTTAATTATTTCTTTTGTTATTTTCTTATTAGGAGGAATTGAAGAAATCAGGAGCCTTTGAAGCTACAAAAGACTTGTCTGATGACAGTGGTGGGGAGAGAGATGAAGAAGAGACCGAATTCATGAAAAGTGAATACGCAACTTTACCTGTTAGGGTTGATTTGGCCTGGCCTGAGAAGAAAGGCAATGGAGATGAGGGCATGGAGCAGTGTGACCTTTCTGAAAGCAGTTCAAGGACATCAATAATTGAGCCATCTGTAAGTAGCTGTCTGTTATATGTAATAGTTATATGAATAGGTGGCGAGCTGGCAGAAACGTTAGCGAGCCAGGCGAGATGCTTAGCGGTATTTCGTCTGCCGTTACGTTCTGAGTTCAAATTCCGCCAAGGTCGACTTTGCCTTTCATCCTTTCGGGGTCGATAAATAAAGTACCAGTTACACACTGGGGTCGATGTAATTGACTTAATCCCTTTGTCTGTCCTTGTCTGTCCCCTCTATGTTTAGCCCCTTGTGGGCAGTAAAGAAATATATATGTAATGGTTTTGTAAATATGAAAATTATGCTAATTATCAACTTGAGTGATTTGGTGTGCCATTTTTTTTTTTCATTTGTAGAGTGATTTTCAAGAATTTCAGTCAGCAGCAAGTGATGAAAGTAGAATTCTGGTAACAGCTGCTGAAATCCACAGTAAGGATGGAACAAAACAGTATAAAAGTAGAACAGCAGCTGATTCATCTGATGCTTTTGTTAATGTTTTAGTTAAGCCTTCTCAAATCGATACACCTAGCTTCAGTCCAACAGGAAATATTCAGCTTGCAGATGAAATTAGTACTTTGCCTGAGAGTGGACAGTCTTCTGCATTTCGAAGTAGCAGTGACCCAATTTTTGGAAATGAAGCACAGAAAGTATTTCTTGGAACCACAGATACTACTGTTGATGTTGATCCTGGAATTGAAGATCCTTCACAAATGTTTCCAATGCCTAACCTTGAAGAAGTACAACCAGCATCTTCAATCACATCCTCTGCTGAATCAAAAGCAGCTTGGTTATCATCTAGTGTTTCAGGACAAGGTCAACCTCGACTGGCAACTTTTCGCCCAATATCTCCAAGAGCTGCGTCTCCTGGAAAGCTTGGGAGTCCTATGACCCCTGATTCTGGAGATGAAACAAATGGACGCTCTCAGTCAAACCAATCTACTCCGAAACGTAGTAAAACTTTGTTAGGAGTTGCTCCGCCTCAAGTTCCTCCCAAATATCAGTCACTAAGGAATTCCAGAGGTGCTGAAAGTCCTAAGGAGGAGCAGCCTGGTCAAGGTCAAGGTACCAGTAGTGGTAGTGTTGGAAGAAAGCCAACATCAGGATCAAAACAGTAAGTACTTTTTTTATATACAGTCGTGTATATTTAAGTATTTTGAGTATTGTAGAATTTTGGCTTATTGTAATTTCAATTCCATTTGAGCGAAAGACAAAAGAGAACAATTTATCATTCTGCTTTTGTATAATTAGACATAAAAATAATGTTTATTTAATGAAATAATCCCATTATCTACTTTATTTTCTAAGTCACAGACACATATTGCTAAAATTCACATTGATTTTTGGCAACCATATGCATATTTTAGAATCATCGTATCAAGAAATTAATGGCTAGTAATGAGCTCTCAAATAATTTTTTTATAAGAATTACAAAATCTGTTGGTCTAACTATTTATGAGTTTCCTTTGTTGTGTATTTTATAAATAGTTAGAAGTTTAGATATGGTGCAAAATGACTGAAGAGCAATAGCAATATAAAAGATTGTAATTTTAAGGTTTGTAATTCTCCAAACTCACATAAACAAAGACCTTGAAAGCATCCTCAAACGGGGATTTGGCGTTTGTCTATTTCAGTAGCAAGAAAACTGATGCTCATATCAAAAGAACAGTATTGCACCACACCTCACTTAATTATGAATAGCATTCAGCCCTGATCTTCAAAATCACTCCAATTATTGAGTCTCACTATCCTTTTGGATCTTTCCTAGCAAAAGCACATCCTTAAGATTGCTAGGGCCGCATCCCATTGAAAGTTTCTCTGTTTACAGTCAAAGATAATTCAGCCTCCAACCAACAGTTATTGATATCTACAAAGTTCTACTGGGGCCCACTCCGGAGTATTGCTCTAACATCTGTAATGGTGCTACTTTGTGTTGATACTTTACAACTAAGGCATTATTGTTGGTGATTGATTTAACACATTCAAAAACTATGCTACTAGTATTATTATAGGCAGTAGATTACAGGACTGGTATTTTGCTGGACAAAACATCTTGACCTATTTAGTTATACTTCATGATATGATTTCAGATACGGAAAAGTTTGACTTTACCTTTCATTCCTCTTTAATTTATAAACAAGTTCCAAAATTTGAGGCTTGTGTCAAAGTTAGAAATCTTTTGTTATTTTAAATCAGACAATTAAAACTCAATATTGGAGTCTTTTGAATAAGCACAATGGCTCTCTATTTTAAAAATGCCATTTCTTTGATCAAATGATATAAAATAGTTATTGTGAATATGTATATGACTCAATTAAAGAGATGTTATAGTCAGGAATAAATTGCTTAAAAGTATCTCAATTCAGTGAATTTTATAAAACTTAGTTCAGAAATAATTACAATAGTTTTTGAAGAGTTTAAGTAATGGTTATATTGTGATTTATCAAAATTAATGCTTGTTAACAAAAGGAGACTTGTTCAGAGAAGTTTCAAAATGAGTTAATAGATTACCATATGGAAAACCTTTGAACCTAGAATATAATTCTTAATAAAAGTCATGTTGGTTCGTACTGTTAATTTAAATATATTCTTAAACCAATAAATGCTGATTTATTACACAGAGAATCTTATAATAAAATAAGCAAAAGTATTTATGTAACAACTATGAGATACAAAAGCATATCAAAAAATATACAAGTGTTAATTTTCTTATTAACAAATAACATTTTTGCTTTTTAATAACGTTTATAATAACATTTTTTTTTATTACTTGCTGTCCGTTTATATATTTTGTACCAACTTCAACTCTGGCTCTTTGATTTTGTATTTAAGAAATATTTCGTTTGTAATTGTATAGTAATAATATATGGTTTTAAGTGAAATCAAATAGTTTGCCTTCTGAATATGATACTTGCTATTTTACCTTTTTATTTTCATAGACTTTTGGCCATACAATTCACAAGAAATTTTATTTCTGAAAGTGACAATGATATTAAGATCAATAACATTAACACTACTTTGTAAATGTATTATCCATATCATTATTGAAAACAAGATAATATATTTTTTTAGTATTAAAAATAAAAAGTAGAAATGTTGAAAATGTTAAGAATTTTCACCATTTTCTTTCTTTTGGATGTCAGACTATGAGAATTTTGCTTTCAAATCAGCTACATCATTTCAACAAGCTGATGTTATATCATTTAGTATTTGACATTTATTATTCCTCAATGTTTTTATTTCCCACAAAATTCCAACACTATATAATCCAGTATGGCAAAATTATTGAAAATGTTTTTGCATTTTCTTTTTAGATCTTTCAGAGTGATTTTTGTTATCAAAATTTCATTTAAATAGCATTTCACTTACATAGATTCATTTACATTCTTATAATGATAAATATAAGGATTTTATGGCCTAATTATAAGTGCATCAAATGAAATATTCATCCTGGCTTTTATGAACTACAATATGTAATATTCGTCCTGGCCTTTATGAACTGCATTTAAAACTGTATTTGTTTCTGGAGTCAATCAAGAAATATCAGTCTCCAAGTATTGGAGTCAATTGAATCAAGAACTGGAGTCTGACATTATGTTTAGTTATGTTCTAGCTACTCTTGTGATTACACTGTTGCCCAACCATACTAATCTTCAACTTTCCCTAAAGTAACATTTGTAACATGGAAAGGACAGACTTATGTTACATGAACAGCTGTTGGTTTTCCATATAATTAATCTTGTTCAGACCTGTACTCTGTAGAGGACACTCTAGTGTTACTTCAGTGCCATCTACCAACACAAACTGAATGGAAACTTTCCAGGTACAGATCCATGATCTCATGAGACATATGGAAGCTAATGAAGGATATATATTTTGGTCATGTAAATATTAATTAGATATTAAGTTGTTTTGTAAGATTAGATTAATAAATGTAAGAACGTTTTTTGTATAGCCTGTTTTATGACCCGAACATTAAGTTCAGAAATAGATAGCTCATATATGTAATTGATATGTAGATTTTTCTGTTGGATCTAACCTCCTACCCTATGCACTTTTTTCTACTGTTTATATTTATTGTGATTTTTAAATCAATATTTCTAGAGTAGCATATGTTGGATGAGATTTGCAACTTCAGGTATTTGCTATTTTTGCATTACTGTTAGGTATTCTAACTACCATTTATGAGGAGCCTATAGAGAAGCCAATTCAAGGTTGATTTGGCTTCAACAACAAAACCATGAAGTGGGTGTCATTTCTGTTTGTGTGTGTGTGAAGGCACATAGCTTATAGGTTCGGGTATTTGCCTCACAATCATAACGTTGTGAGTTTAATTCCTGGTTGCGCATTGTATCCCTGAGCACTTTGTTACATTCTGTGTCACACTGAATCTCCTTGAGAACTATGTGAAGTGTACATGTTTGTGGAGTGCTCAGCCACTTACACATTAATTTCACGAACAGATTGTTTTGTTGATCAGATCAACTGGAACACTTGTCATCATAACCAACAGAGTGGTAAAGAGAAAATTAGTAGATTGTTCATGTAAATTAGAAAATGTATTGAAGTAACAGAATGAGAATCATGTTAAGATGAAGCCAAAGCGGACTTCTCCAATATCACTTGTGATGGTGTTGCCTGGATGGAGATTTAAATTCCAGTTCACTGGTGGAAGAGGGAGATCCTAGTTACCTTTATCAGAAAACTGACACAATACAGCTGATCCTGGATGTATGGTAAATAAAATAAAATTTGAAGTGGAGATTTCTGTGTATAAACAGTAATACTTGACACAGAAGAGGTTACATGTGTCCCCAACATCATGCTTGTGATGTGATACAGACTGTTAGTGACTTATTTTGTAGATTAAAAAAACATTTGCAGTTTTCATATATTTACTATAATCTCATGATTAAAATAATTTCTGCAACACATCTTCAAAAGATTATTATTTTAAAATTGTGAATTAATGCAGTATAATAAGTGGTTGTGTGTTTAAATCTTGCTACAGAACCATCTCAAATTCAGACGTTCATTACACTATTTGCCACGACTGACTTAGCCAAAAATTAAGTACTACTTTTACCAAAGTTGTTAATATTAAGAAGAGCATTCAGCTGTAAATAAATATGTGTTCAGTTATCTAAATTCATCGAATTATCCAATGTGTATTGATTGGTTTGGAAACTTAGAGTTAAGTTATTAGAGTACTTTGATGATAAATGCATAATTTAGTATGACAGCCAGTCACTAGTCAGTAAACCAATATATTATTACAAGATGTTGTGAGCTCAAAATCTAATATTTTCATTTAAATATTTATTTGACTATTAAACATGATTTTCTATTATAAATGAAGATTCAAAATGATTAATTTTTTTCTCTGTCTTTGTTTCCTTTTGTAGTATGTACTTGGCCATCATGTCCTGTATGTGCTTACTTAGCCTTGCAGTTGGTGTTTACAGCTATGGGAATGAAATTACTGAAACTGAAATAATAGTTACAGTATCCACTCCAAGAAATTTCCTTTTGAATGATTCTGCAATATTTTTCAGTATGAATAAAACTAGTGATCTGAAAATATTCGAACTTCCTCTTAAAGTTACTTGGTTTGGTGAGTTTTCACATTACAAATGTTTATATTGGTTCTTTACAGCTATCTATATTTGTTCTCTTTTACTTAGAGTTTTCACCGTTTTTATTTTGTATTACATAGTTTTTTTTAACTTTTGTTTACAGTGTTTATTCCTTTACTTTTCTCACCCTTTCTGCTCCAATCATATTAGGACACCACCTGTAAAGGATTTTAGTCACTCATATTGACCACATAACTTTGTTTGGTACTTATAGTCTGGATCAATATTTATTACATTAAGTCCTCTTTCACCTGAGAGAGTTAACTTGCATGTAATAAATGTCACGGTGGCTAATTAACGAATGTTTTATCAGCAATACATATCTATTGTATATATGTATAATATGTAT
>NW_026330090.1:0-407 GCF_001194135.2 Octopus bimaculoides
TTATGGACAGCTAGGATACTTAGGAGGGTTCTTGGCATCTAAGGCTACATGTTGTATCCCGATGTTAGGACTCTTTTCTTTTCCAACAGTCTTAACTGTTGAGTGTATAATAATAATAATATCAACAATAATAATAATAATAATAATAATAATAATAATAATAATAATAATAATAATATGCCAACACTATGGAATAACAACAGAAAAAAGATGGTATGGGCATACGCCAGAAAAGGTCACAGAAAATTAGAAAGCAACAATACTATGGGATATACCAATACACACACATAGAGAAATTAAGACCAATACGTCAGATATAGTTGTCAGAGATCATGAAGAAAACAAAAATGCGTAATCAATATTATGTATTTTGTCTCGGCGCCTTCTACCGAGTATAGCTGTGGTAT
>NW_026330091.1:0-381 GCF_001194135.2 Octopus bimaculoides
TAAATCCGTGGATGGGATCCATATAAGCTGGTTTTTACAGAGTGATATATTAGAAACAAGTTAAAATAATGGCCGTTACATATAATTCCTTTATTGGAGAACATTTGGTGTACAGCTGTTTCCAGTGATCATTTTAAGTATATTACTGATAGGTTTGCTCAATTGGTCTATTGATCAACTGAGGTCAATTAAACGAACTAAGAAAATTAATGCTGGTCGTTTAATTTACCTCAGTTGATCAATAGACCAATGATGTAAAACTAACAGTAATGTACTTATAATGACTACTGGAAACAGCTGTAGGCCATATTTTCTCCAATAAAGGAATTATGTGTAATAACCATCATTTTAACTTGTTTCTCATATATATATATATATAAA
>NW_026330092.1:0-912 GCF_001194135.2 Octopus bimaculoides
TCTTTCTTAACAATACAGTAAAATGAACAATAAAAAAAAGCAAATCGTCATTATGAAATTATTGTTAAATTAATGATAACAATTTATTATATTGAGTTGATCGTATCACTTCCATTTAAACAATATTGTTGTTCATTAAAAACAAGATGGCAAATAACAGAAGATAATGAACCAAAATAGCTGAGAGATACTTCGTTGAAGTATCATTTGAGTTAGAAACATAGCTTCAGCCATCAACAAACGATTATGAACGTTAACCACTTGTTGCAATTATAACATGTTCGATATTCCAAATGACATGAGTTAAAGAGTTAATAGTATCCCGCTCATTTGTAATAAGTTGCAATCCAATTGTAAGTGATTAGTTCTTCTCAATGGACAACATGGCTGATTGTCTATACAAAGAGTTCAGCTTGTTATTAGGAAAGGAATTCAGATCCTCTGGGAACGTTATGAACGTGGATTAACGTTATGTCGTATAGGAAAAGGATTAAAAATGTAATCCTTCGTTTGATACATCCAATTAAATAGCCAACTGGATGAGGTGCTGGACTTTGAACTAAAGTGTCCTGAGCTTAAATTTGTTTGCTCCTGTTTTGTAGCATTTCTGGACAGGATACATTACACTGAAGTCTCTAATCTGCCGAACTGTTGTGGAATAAATAGACTGAGAGACTACACAGAACGGATAAGAAAAAAAACTAAGGCGAGCTTCTGAAGAAATTATTGAAGAAGCTTCATCGAGGGTTCCTGTCTATATGTAGGTGTATATACCCACATATATGCTCAAGCATACACTCACATATGTGTATGCGTGTATGTGTGAGTATATATGTACACAAACAGGCGAACACCAGTGTATAAACACACACAACCACACACACACACACACACACACACACACACACACAC
>NW_026330092.1:1101-1264 GCF_001194135.2 Octopus bimaculoides
ATACATACATGCATACATACATACATACATACATACATACATACATGAATTAGCGATCGTATAACCACAATATCCTAAACACAGGGCCGCGCGCCTTCGCACATTATACACAGTATATATATAGATATATAAATATCTATATATATATATATATATATATATA
>NW_026330093.1:0-380 GCF_001194135.2 Octopus bimaculoides
AGATGTTAGGGGTGATGTGGTTGCAGAAATTGTCTGACAGCCATGACTGGTTCCCCTACTTGTGTGGCATGGTGCGGAGTCCTGTTACTAGACACACACACACACACATGAGAAGTTGCTGAAAAATTTCTGGCTTTGGATGAAAGAAAATACAGCAGGAACAGTTAATTATGCTTATATTAAACATATTCCCCTCTTAGATTCACACAGTTATTGCTGTAGTCATTCTGCCTTTCTAAGGCCTGTGAAAGAACTCGTAAGTTTGGGCCCCAAAACAGACCTTTCTTGGTAACCTTAAAGACAAGAACTTTTCAGCACCACCTTATGTGAATCTGTCTGTCTGTCTGTCTGTCTGTCTCTCTCTCTCTCTCTCTCTCTCT
>NW_026330094.1:0-303 GCF_001194135.2 Octopus bimaculoides
AGAAAAACACGGAGAAAAAAAATTGAATGGTTTGGTCAACGATCTATCATATGTATATATATTTGTGAGTGTGTATGTCTGTGTTTGTCCCCCCGCCATGGCTTGACAACCGATGCTAGTGTGTTTATGCACCAGTAAGTTACACGTTCAGAAAAGAGACTGATAAAATAAGTACTAGTCTTACAAAAAATAAGTCCTGGTGCCGACTTGTTCGACTAACACTCTTTAAAGGGGTGCTACAGATGATTGAAACAAGTCAAAAAATAAAAGTATATATATATATGTATATATATATATATATAT
>NW_026330095.1:0-317 GCF_001194135.2 Octopus bimaculoides
GTCGTATATATGTATATATATATATATGTATGTGTGTTTATGTGTCTGTGGTTATCCCCCAAAAATCACTTGACAACCGATGCTGGTGTGTTTACGTCCCCGTAACTTAGCAGTTTGGCAAAAGAGTACTAGGCTTCCAAAGAATAAGTCCTGGGGTCGATTTTCTCGACTAAAGGCGGTGCTCCAGCATGGCCGCAGTCAAAAGACTGAAACAAGTGAAAGAGTATACACATACAAACATATACACACACACACACACATATACATACACATATACGATGGACTTCTTCCAGTTTCCGTCTACCAAATCCACTCAC
>NW_026330096.1:0-306 GCF_001194135.2 Octopus bimaculoides
TTTATCAATAAGTATTAGGGGCGATTTGTTCGACTGAACCCTTGAAGGCGGTGCTCTCGCATCGCAACAGTTCAATGATTGAAACACATAAAAAGAAATAGATTAAAAAAAACGGGATAGGCACGACCGGATTACCGTTGACCATAGTTCCACTCGATTAGGATCAACGTAGGGTTGATACATCAATAACAATAACAGCAACAACAGCTATATCATTGTTAGAACACCTTGCAGCTACTGCACTGTTGGACTTTTGTTCGGAATACAAAGCACATTTCGCTTTTAAATAATATATGAATATGTGGG
>NW_026330097.1:0-117 GCF_001194135.2 Octopus bimaculoides
GCTGCAATTACTACCATTACCACCACCACCACCTACACCATGAAGAACATGACAATGACCACCAACATTACTACCATTACAGCAATTGCTACCACCACTACTACCACCACCATCACT
>NW_026330097.1:127-564 GCF_001194135.2 Octopus bimaculoides
TCAGCAGAGGACTACTGCTTTGTCAACTTACACTGTTGCAATTGTCATCTGAAGTTAGGTTGCTGCCCAATTTCAGACAGTGTTAAGGGACTAACTGCTAAATTAATTCCAACATTGGCATGAATTGAGGTAGAGGAAGGGCTGAATAAATAAATTAAAAAAGAAAAAAACACCTGCACGGGATTTGATCCTATGACCTATGAGCATGTAATCCAATATTTTATTCCTACAACCGTCGCATTTTGGCAGGTGTATATACTTTGGCAGTCTATAATTAAATAATACCAGATTTAGTAACAAATCAGTTCTTTCTAGTTCTGTTGTAATTGTTTAGCCCCAGGCCAGTCCCGATCCAGCAGACCAACTATCCCAAGATAGTGTTTCTTATGACTAAACAATTTTGCAGGGCCTCCATCACTGGTAGGAAAAGGGGAGGA
>NW_026330098.1:0-542 GCF_001194135.2 Octopus bimaculoides
TATATTTACATGTATATGTATTGATAAACGTACATATACACATATATATGCATGCATATATAACATATAGAATACATATATATACATATATATATATTATATATATATGTGTGTATATATATATATTACACACACACACACACATACACACACACACATACACACACACACACACGCACACACGTATATATATATACAAGTTATATCTATGTCTAGGCATGCGTAAGTGAGTATGTATCTAGTTACGTGTGATTATGACGGCGGTTGTAATAGCGTTCGTTACGGTAGATGATGGCGGCCATGTTGGCAACGATGATGTTGGCGGTAAGCGCAGGAGGAAAGAATGTTATATGTTGGCAATATAATAAATATATCGATATTTTACAGTTGCTGTTGGTGTGTTATGAAGTAAATTGATCAATGGATGATCAAAGTACACTTGGAAACCTATAAAAAGGAGATTGGCATCATATATCTATGCGTATCATTGTGTGTGTGTGTGTGTGTGTGAGTGTGTGTGGTGCATGTGTATGTATATGTGT
>NW_026330099.1:0-612 GCF_001194135.2 Octopus bimaculoides
TTCGTTCTTTCCTTCCTGTGTTCGTTCGTTCGTTCTTACGTTCGTTCTTTCCTTCCTACGTACTTTCATTCGTTCCTACGTTCGTTCTTTCCTTCCTACGTTCGTTCTTTCCATGCTATGTTCGTTCTTTCCTTCCTACGTTCGTTCGTTCGTTCGTACGTTGTTCGTTCGATTCTACGTTCGTTCTTTCCTTCCTACGTTTGTCCTTTCCTTTCTACGTTCGTTCTTTCCTTCCTACGTTAGTTCTTTCCTTCCTACGTTCGTTCGTTCGTTCCTACGTTCGTTCATTCCTGCCTACGTTCGTTGTTTCCTTCGAACGAACGAATGTAGGAAGGAAAGAACGAACGTAGGAACTAACGAACGAACGTAGAAAGGAAAGAACGAACGTAGGAACGAAAGAACGAACGTAGGAAAGTGAAAACGAACGGAGGAATGAAAGAACGAACGTAGGAAGGTAGGAACGAACGTAGGAAGGAAAGAACAAACGTAGGAACGAACGAACGAACGTAGGAAGAAAAGAACGAACGTAGGAAGGAAAGAACGATTGTAGGAAGGAAAGAAGGAACGTAGGATGGAAAGAACGAACGTAGGAAAGAACGAACGAACGTAGGA
>NW_026330100.1:0-576 GCF_001194135.2 Octopus bimaculoides
TGTATGTATGTATATATATATATATTCTGCGTGTGTTTATTTGGCAAAAAAAGAAAAAAGATGACTATCCCGAATTGCAACAACGTGTGTGTGTGTGTGTGTGAGAGAGAGAGAGAGAGAGAGAGCGGGATCATGTCCCAGCATGGCCATAGCCTCACGGCTGAAACATATAAAAGAATTTTAAAAATAAAAGAATGCCAAGGACTTATAATCCTTTAAGAATGTTAAGGACTTATAATCCTTTGCATCCTAATTCTCCGGTTTATACCCGTGTTCAGTGAAACCTAAATACTTCAGTTTTACATTGATGTATATTGGTATTTAAATATTTATGAATGAGAAAATAGAAGAAAATGGAGAAATTGACGTATAGACGTCAGTTTATTCAAAGATATTCCAATCAATATAATATGAAATGTTTATCCCTACAGCCGTTTCCATACCCAATTAGTTCAATTAGAGAAATTAAATTGCATTTTAAATTTTCAAATTGAAACTGGTTAATTGGGTATTTCATCTAGGTGTTAGAGAGAGAGGAGGAGGAAGAGAAAGAGATTGAAATAGAGAGAAAGATAG
>NW_026330101.1:0-1865 GCF_001194135.2 Octopus bimaculoides
CAGGCGGCACTATAAGAATAATTATTAATGTTAAATACTATGGCTTTTCTTCTGAGCCAGACTAGGTATGTGGTGCGTGACGCTTAGTTTTGCAAAAGGGTTGTGCTCTCAACATTCTGCCCCAGCGTCTGTTATATTTAAAATACATTCCGAAATATCGTTCTATTCTTTCGATGCCGTTTCATGAATCAACAACTAGCTCACTCTTTCTGAATCAACAGCTAATTATTCAAATGTGATTAAGTCAATGAATCTAGAATTCCTCCATTTATTTCAGTATCTAGTAGCCAAGGCCGCATGTAATTCATTTCATTTCAATTTCAGCCAGCCCCTCACATTGCTTATGTGATAAATTTAATGATTAAAATGTACATGTATATTAATTTAGTATTAATATTTTAATAAGAATAACAATTATTGTTACTACAGCTTTTCTTCCAAACCCGACTAGCTATGTGATGTGTAAAGCTTAGTTTTGCAAAAGAGCTGTGCTCCCAACATCCATTTTGCACACCCATTATGCCCACCCACTGCCCTTCCACACCACCATCATTTTAATTTGTACATTAAATTTTCACGTGGCAACTCATACATTTCATGTGCTGTGTATATGAAAACATATTTTGAGTATATCATTATACCCACTCCTGATGAGTGTTGTATATAGTTAAAGGTATCTCATATCTGAATATTTAGACATATAATACTGCCCTATGTAACCACCCTATACTCATACCTACTTGATAGATTTTGCCCTAGATGTTGGACAAGGTGGGGGGAAACTGTGATTCATTATAATTCACTGAATAAAGTCTGTATCAAAGCTGTATGCCAACTGGCAAGCATTTTCACAGATCTTCATTTCAGGTGATGATAAAATTTCTATAACTACCTTACTACCATCACTCCCAAGTACTCAATCTCAGGTCTGCTACCATTAATATTGGCACAATGAAAGGAAGGAGCAGGAAGATTGTTGAAATGTTAGAGCAATGCCATGTTATGTGTGTGGTGTACAAGAAGCAAGATGGAGGGGAGCCTCAGCTAGATTCCTCACAGGTAAGAGACAGAGATTCAAATTCCTTTGGGTTGGCAGGAATGATGGAATGGGAGGAGTAGGTATACTGTTAGCAGAAAAGTAGGTAGATAAGGTAACTGAGGTAGTCAGAGTATGTGATAGGGTAATTAAGATGAGACTTATCATAGGTAAATTAACAGTTACATTTATCTTCTCTTATGTTCCTCAGTCTTTGCTGACTGATGAGCAGAAGGACCAATTCTATGAGATCCTTTTGCAGACCACCTCAACGACAAATGACAGAGACTTTGTTATTGTGGCTGGTGACATCAATGGACATGTTGGATAGCACACCCATGGATTCCAGGGAGTGCATGGGGGCTATGGTTTTGGACCTAGAAATGAGGAGGGAACAAGACTGCTGGAGTTCTGCAATGCAAATGATCTAATGATCCGCAACACTAACTTCAAAAAACCAGCCAGCCACTTAAGCACTTATCAGTTTGATGAGCACATAAGCCAGATTGTCTACATCCTCACCAATGAGGTAGAAAGATGCTTAAAAGTGCAAAGTCTTTCACAGGTGAAGAGTGTACAACCCAACATAGGTTACTAGTTAGTGACTTCAGAAGTAGAGCTAGAAAAACTCAGAGAAATAACCCAATTAGGAAAAGAAGACTATGGAAGCTCAAAGACTCAGCAAACAGACAAAAATTTAGACATTTATTTATGGAAGCTTCTGACGAACGAGAGGAAGAGTTGGGGATATATAACATAGAGGACAATTGGAAGAACCTGTGGGACAATCTACTGAGGGCTAAATATATATATATATATATATATATAT
>NW_026330102.1:1183-3077 GCF_001194135.2 Octopus bimaculoides
AATAATTTTTCCAGAGGATGTAGCAACCGTTACCAATATAGCATATGTCTCTTTTGAATATGAAAATTTAAAAGTTTAAAAACCTTATAATATATATATATATATATATATATATATATATATATACATGGTACCTTATTATGAAACATGTTTAGCTTCAGGTTAGTCCAAATGCGGAAGACTGGTTATCAAGGGCAATCCAGCAGTGACCATCCTATCTTTTGTCACAGACACCGTGTCCCTTTTTTCTTCCTTTATTCATGTATAACTCTGTATGATGATGAGAGAGATTTGGCAGCTATTTCTTACAAGTTAAGTGACCACACAGAGACTCTATTCTCAGTTTAATGTATGTGTGTTTCAAATAATGCTACTGTACTGTGTGTATATGTATCTGTGGGTTGACAGTGCCCCTTCATTTTTGATTCATCCTGCTTACCCTTCATCGAAAATACACACACATAGGTATATATATATACATATATATGCCTACATACATACGCATGTGCTAGTGGCAAGTAACAAGCACTAATGTTGATATCACATGAAAAGCACCTTTTTTACACTTCAGTAAAGGGGTTGGTGTTAAGAAGGGCATCCAGCCATACCGACCATGCTGAGATAGACAAATGCCGCTTCTGGCCTTGCCAGCTCCTTCCTGTCAAAGCATCCAACCCATGCCAGCATGGAAAACAGACGGTAATGCATATACGTGTGTGTGTGTGTGTGTGTGTATATATATACAGTGTGGCCCAAAAGTTTCACAACCAATTAATATGACAATATATATTAAATAGTAGTGCAACTTTTGGTCCACGCTGTATATATATATATATTTTTATTTATTTATTTATGTGTTTCAGCCAAGTGGCTGCGGTCATGCTGGTGCACCACTGTGATAAAAATATGGAACGCTTCACGAATTTGCGTGTCATCCTTGCGCAGGGGCCATGCTAATCTTCTCTGTATCGTTCCAATTTTAGTATATGTACTGCCGAAGCAAGTACATATATATATATATATATATATATATATATATATACATATATACGACGGGCTTCTTTCAGTTTCCGTCTACCAAATCCACTCACAAGGCTTTGGTTGGCCCGCGGCTATAGTAGAAGACACTTGCCCAAGGTGCCACGCAGTGGGACTGAACCCGGAACCATGTGGTTGGTAAGCAAGCTACTTACCACACAGCCACTCCTTCGCCTATATATATATATATATATACACACACACACACACACATATATTAATATATATTAAAAAATATATATATGTGTCTTTGTATGTATATATGTATGTATACATCACTGTGTGGGAGGGACAGCAAAATGCCATACCAGACTTTTGCACTTCTCTAATATACACCCATATCATATATATATATATATATATATACATGTGGGGCTGGACCCTGTCCGTCCTTCTCTGACTGACATGTATTAACCCCTTTAGTGTTTGCATTATTCTACCAAAATTAATGCTTTTTTCATCCACATTGTTTTGAACTAATCATACATTAACTTGTAGCTATGAGATTTTGATGAGGTAACTGTTAATTTTTGAAAACGATATTGTAGGGTTGGTGTGAGAGACCAGATCTGGCCAGTGTGAACATAAAACAGGCAGAATGCTTTTGGCTGGATATGGCCGGTTTAAATGCTAAAGGGTTAAAGTGATTTTAATTAAAACCTTCCATCAAAATTTCAGGTTAACTTATGTTTCAGACACCAAGTTGGTTAATTAATGACAAAGTTATTTTACAAAAATTCTTTGTTATTTTCTAAATTGATTGAAACGAAGACAGGATATTTTATCCAAAAGCATTTTTCAAACTGGAATTTACATTCTATCATTCATAGCTTCATATGTATACATCAAGATCCAG
>NW_026330102.1:6055-6615 GCF_001194135.2 Octopus bimaculoides
CTCTCTCTCTCTCTTTTACTCTTTTTTACTCTTTTACTTGTTTCAGTCATTTGACTGTGGCCATGCTGGAGCACCGCCTTTAGTCGAGCAAATCGACCCCAGGACTTATTCTTTGTCAGCCTAGTACTTATTCTATCGGTCTCTTTTGCCGAACTGCTAAGTTACGGGGACCTAAACACACCACCATCGGTTGTCAAGCGATGTTGGGGGGGACAAACACAGATGCACAAACATATACACACATATACATATATATACATACATATATATACGACAGGCTTCTTTCAGTTTCCGTCTACCAAATCCACTCACAAGGCTTTGGTCGGCCCGAGGCTATAGTAGAAGACACTTGCCCAAGGTGCCACGCAGTGGGAATGAACCTGGAACCATGTGGTTGGTAAGCAAGCTACTTACCACAGCAATGTGGGAGATCTCTACATGGTGGCTAGTCCTGTTGGAAACAGCAGCCAAATCTCACTCAGATCACACCCTCCCTATGTCTTAAGTATAAACCCTTTAGCATCCAGATTACTCTGTCAAATGTAATGCTTATTTATTCA
>NW_026330103.1:0-368 GCF_001194135.2 Octopus bimaculoides
TATATATATATATGTATATATAGTTTCCAAACATTTCTCCCATTAAGTGATTGAGCAGTGGAATATATGTAAAAATAAAACAGAAACTGTGTTAGAAAAAATTCTCAAACATTGAATTTCAGAATAATCTATACGTACCGCAGTATGTTATCCATTTTTGAAATATTGGCAGCCATTCCTCATATATATATACATATATATACATATATATATATATATATATAAATTGTTTCAGACGTTTTCTCCCATGAAGTGATTAAGTGGTGGAATATATGTAAAAATAAAACAGAAACGGTGTGTTAGAAAACATTCTCAAATATTGAATTTCAGAATGATCTATACGTACCTCTGTATGTTATGCATTTTTG
>NW_026330104.1:0-186 GCF_001194135.2 Octopus bimaculoides
AGAAAGGGAGAAGAAGAAGAAGAAGAAGAAGAAAGGGAGAAGAAGAAGAAAAAAAAGAAGAAAAAGAAGAAGAAGAATAAGAAGAAGAAGAAGAATAAGAAGAAGAAGAAGAAGAAGAAGAAGAAGAAGAAGAAGAAGGAGAAGAAAAAGAATAAGAATAAGAATAAGAAGAATAAGAATAAGAAT
>NW_026330104.1:221-398 GCF_001194135.2 Octopus bimaculoides
AAAGAAGAAGAAGAATAAGAAGAAGAAGAAGAATAAGAAGAAGAAGAAGAAGAAGAAGAAGAAGAAGAAGAAGAAGGAGAAGAAAAAGAATAAGAATAAGAATAAGAAGAATAAGAATAAGAATAATAAGAAGAAGAAGTAGAAGAAGAAGAAGAAGAAGAAAAAGATGAAGAAGAA
>NW_026330105.1:0-276 GCF_001194135.2 Octopus bimaculoides
TAATAATAATAATAATAATAATAATAAAAATAATAATGGTAACAATGGTAATGATAGTAACAATGATAAGAACATCAACAACAACAATAATAATTCTTTCAGACGAAAAGTAAAACATATGGTAGATATATTTCGTGAGGACTTATTTCCCAGAAGTATTGGAAATTGTTCTTTAATAATGACGTGTATTAGTTATTGACTAGTATATAATCACAAGATTATCTGCGATGATTTCTGGTCGCCATATTTATATATATATATATAATATATAATATA
>NW_026330106.1:0-315 GCF_001194135.2 Octopus bimaculoides
AAGTTACAGGGACGTAAACACACCAACACCAGTTGTCAAGCAGTGGTGGGACACAAACACGCACACACATATAAAACAGGCTTCTTTTCAGTTTCCGTCAACCAGATCCACTGACATGGGTTTGGTCAGCCCAAGGCTGTAGTAGGAGGCACTTTGGAAGCAAAATTCTTCACACAGCAACACCTGTGCCTTCACATGGAGCACAAAAATAGAAATAGAGGAAAAATACATATACGTCATCATCATTGTTTAACGTCCGCTTTCTGTGCTGGCATGGGTTGGACGGTTTGACTGAGGACTGGTGAGCCAGAGGCT
>NW_026330107.1:0-410 GCF_001194135.2 Octopus bimaculoides
ATCTTGAATGATAACAATTTGATTAACGATACAAATGAAATAGTTGTATTAGGTAAAACTTTATGAAATTAATAAGAAAATAAGAAAATATATATCAAAAGAAAGAATTGTTGGAAGTATTCAGTATGTGTAATGGTAAATGTCTTGTATCACAAATATCGAAAAATCGAAAGTAACTGCATGCGTTGAGAGATGAATAATGAAAGAAATCAATGAGAGAGAGAGAGTGAGAGAGAAATAGAGTGAGAGAGAGAGAGTGAGAGAGAGAGAGAAACAATGTTTCTATACTTTTAAATGTATATGCATACATACATACACACACACGCAAACGCAGACATATAGATATAGGTATTGATATATATACACACATATGTATGTATGTAGAAACATATACATATATATTTGTATAT
>NW_026330108.1:0-611 GCF_001194135.2 Octopus bimaculoides
GATATAATGATAAGGTATACTATATTAATCCAGATTCTGCTTCCTCTAATATTGATGTTAATACAATAATATTAATAAAATTAATAATGTTAATAATAGGAGTAAGGGTAGTTATAAAACTAATAATAATAATAATAATAATAATAATAATAATAATAATAATAATAATAATAATAATAATAATAATAATAATAATAATAATAATAATAATAATAATAATGTTAACTTGTTTAGAAAGATTAAGCATAAACCAAAATCCAACGGTAATGTATCAAGGACTGATAATGGTGAACTTAAGTTTTTTATGGATAATAATGTAAGTTATAATTCTAAGAAACAAGATAGTTTATGGTTTATCGTCACACATGGGAAACAAATTAAATCAAATTTAGTTAGTTTATTTAGGAATGTAGTTAGTAAATATTTTCCTAAAAACTCACATTACTATAAGGTCATTAACGCGCATAAGGTAAGGTTCGGTTTTTCTAATACCAAAAATTTAACCCAAATTATCGCAGCTCATAACTTTTAACTTTTATCCTCTAATTCTAGTCATGATTATATTGATATAAATATAGAGAGCAATAATATTAATACTAGAGACAATGTTA
>NW_026330109.1:0-485 GCF_001194135.2 Octopus bimaculoides
ATAAATGTCTCTATTGCGATAAACATGAGAAAAATGAAGATGGCGTATGAATTCCCTATGTTAGTCATCATTAGGCAAGAAAGAGGAAGAAATTGCATTTAATCATGGTCAACAGTTTCTGATGCTGCACTGGTCAGAATAAACGATGAACGGTGCATATCAAGCATAGATGTTGTATACCGCTTTGAATGAACATGGAAGGTAACACACCTGACTTCTCACGAAAGATTTTATTGATTAGAACCATTTAATAAGGTCTGAATTCAACAGAATTCTGGGAATATATAAATAATGAAAGGAAATACTACTTCATTGATTGAGAAACAGATCTGAAAAGGAATACATTTTCCCTAATAATTCCAAACCGTATTTTGTAAAAAACCAAAATCCGAACAGCGATTAAAGCAACTGTAGTTCTTATGATTGCGAATTGGTTCGAGAATGGTGCTGCTTATCTAAAATGCACTCCACTTTCGTTCATCTGC
>NW_026330110.1:0-461 GCF_001194135.2 Octopus bimaculoides
TATATATTAAACAAACAAGCATGCATTTTCTACGATGAATTGAGTAGGGTTGACAAGTTGCAATTCTGTAAAGAATAATATTTTATAAGCTTACGGCTTATAAGCGATCGCCGTGTATTGACTAGGGAAAATATTGGGGCATATAAACTCTCAACGGAAAACAATTGCGTTTTCGGTACGCATAGGACTCGAACCTACACCTCTTTGTATTTGCCTTAAGTGTGCTACCATTAAACCAACGTAAGATGTTTGTTTAAAAAACAAAACCGAGTTTATACTTCTAAAATCAAACAGGTAGATGTAAATAGGTACTGGAATCACGTGGTTACGAAATGAATCTGTTCATGATGCAGCCATAGCTGCCCATTTTTCACATAACATACTACTGAATGTTAAGGACCTATATAAAAATCTTGTAGAAAATCTATTCCAACTTCTTTATCTCATTGGCTATTCTAAAA
>NW_026330111.1:0-298 GCF_001194135.2 Octopus bimaculoides
ATATTAAATGTATAAGGTATGTATGTATGTATGTATGTATGCATCATCGGAATCCAAAACTCCGAAGCCACACGAAGGGAAAAACAAGAAATCAATCGGAGAGAAAGGCTTGACATAATTAATCTGTTCGCCACCAATATTGTCATGCGAGAATTGGTCTACTTAGTCATCAACACCATCACCATAAAGAAAGCGTTCAGCAAAGAAGAAACTATATTCTCGGATACGAGATAAAGCCGTCGTCGGTATATATATATATATATATATATATTGAAAAAATAGTCGTCAAAATTTTGGA
>NW_026330112.1:0-275 GCF_001194135.2 Octopus bimaculoides
TGATCAATATACAGTTCCTCCAAAGACCCAAGATCTGTCATAGGTGATTACATCTACCCCCATTATTTCACTGGTACCTTGATGATGATAATATTAAACAGATCAATAAAATAGTAGAGAGAGTGTATATAATATGTATTTGTGAACTAACCTGGGACAGCATCAAGGTCACCACATCAGAGTGTTGGCTGGAAGTTATGGAAAGAGGAAAGAAAAACATGAAAAATATGGGAGAGTATTGTAGTTCGCTTGAAGCATTGTGTATTGTTTGTAAA
>NW_026330113.1:0-474 GCF_001194135.2 Octopus bimaculoides
TGTGTGTGTGTTCTATTATGCATCCTATTCCTCAGTGAAAGCGCCAATGATTTTACCAAGCTCGGCAAACATTAATTACGCCTTATGCTATACACCGTGCCATGAAATATCTATTAAATCTATGCAAACATACTCAGACACGGTGAGAAGATTGTTTCTCATTATAATCCCACTTAATAATCCCACGTGACTTTTGTAATTCCAAGTCGTCTTAGATTCTCATCACAACTGCTGGATATAGAAACTCAAAACAAAACTTCACATTAAGTATAAGTGTCTTTACTGATAGTCTTGTTTACATTAAATATAGTTGTTATTTCGTTTTCGTATTTGGCTTGCAAGATTCTTGATGCGAATAGATTTTGTTGTGCCTAAGAAGGGTATTATACCAATAATAAGCACACGCACTGGGTTTGTTTCACTTCCATCATCATCATTATCTTCATCATCATCATCATCATCATCATCATCATC
>NW_026330114.1:0-225 GCF_001194135.2 Octopus bimaculoides
TCACACTGTATTGCAACATCTATGAGCTTTACTTCTTTTTCATCCTTATGGATGATCACGATATCTGGCCGCCTCGCCTCTATGACTTGGACGCACTGCATGTTAAAATCACAGAGTATTGTGTAATGTTTGCTTTCCATTATTCCCTCTGTCTTGTGTTCATACCATTGTTTGTCTCTCTCGAGGTTTGCTTTACCGCACAACAGCCAGTGGACATATCTGGCC
>NW_026330115.1:0-238 GCF_001194135.2 Octopus bimaculoides
AGCGCTAGGTTCTCTGAAAGCTGCAAGATGGTAGTGACTTTTATTTGTTTTATTTAAAAAAAAAATGCTGTTCTTCTTTGTTATTGGGTTACTGCCATGCTGGAGCACTGCTTTGAAGGGTTCTCATCCTGGGGGCCCATACGACCCTTAGGGGTTTGTATAAGAGTTTGTTAGCTTGCTTCTCAACGACATGGTTCTAGGTTCAGTCCCACTGTGTGGCACCTTGGGCAAGTGTCTT
>NW_026330116.1:0-335 GCF_001194135.2 Octopus bimaculoides
GTGTGTGTGTGTGTGTGTGTGTGTGTGTGTGTGAGTGTGTGTGCATGCATACGTACACAATCTCACACACATGCTTATGTATATAGTGCAAATGAACATACAAACCAAAGTTGATTTATACGAACTCATAAAACAATGCACTACAAACAAAAATTGGTAAATATGTGCTAAAGGGGAAGAAGAAGCATTATTTAATGTAAGATGAAGAAAAACAGCCTTGATGAATAAACAAACGATAAGTAAATAAATGAATAGACAATGCATGTAATGAAACATGAGAAGTGAAAAGAAAACAGTATAAGTAAATATGTATATATTAATAATAATAATAATAA
>NW_026330117.1:0-377 GCF_001194135.2 Octopus bimaculoides
TATATATATATATATATATATATATATATATATATAAGGCTGAGTTCTATATAATCCTTTACTTTGGGTGTTCCAAAGTTCGATTTCTAATAAAGATTCTTCATATTGGATTGGTAGCTTACTATTGTAAGTATCTTTCGAATATGAAAATGTTACAAGTATAAGGTGTGTTATGAGAATTTATAGAACATGTGTCCCATATAAGCTCTACAAAGAGTTAAAGATGGAGAAGAGAAGGTGTTAAAAGTTTTATGAAATTTTAATCCATGCATAGTTTTCATTTTGAACGGTAATATTAATGTGTCAAAAACATGGAAAAAAATTAGAAATTAATTTAATTATAATTATAATTAAATTAATTACATATTACTGTTCTC
>NW_026330118.1:0-220 GCF_001194135.2 Octopus bimaculoides
TATATATATATATATATATATATATATACAGATAAATAAAGAGCAAGAGTGAGAAAGAAGAAGGGGTGGTAAATTGATCGATAGATACAGATATAAATAGATATAGGTATATGGGTTTCACAAGAAAAAGAAAAGACACACATGTCCATGGGAAGAGCCGTTTTAACGACGCGTCCTGCCCAGTTCTTCGAAACGCCGGTGTTAAAACGGTGGTAGCTGA
>NW_026330119.1:0-250 GCF_001194135.2 Octopus bimaculoides
TCCTTTTTAACAACAAACACACATGTATATATGTATGTATATGTACATATCCATGTGTGTATGTATGTATGTTTATGTGCATGTATGTATACATGCACACTCACACACAGACACACACACATAAATTATGTATATTCTCTGTGTAATGAAACTCAGGAATATATCAAAACAATATTTTAATATTCTTTATAAGTGTGTGTACATGCATTTGTCAATCGTCTGTTTGTCTCCTACTCCTTATATATATATA
>NW_026330119.1:260-451 GCF_001194135.2 Octopus bimaculoides
TTATATATATATATATATATATATATATATATATACATGTGTATGTATATATATATATGTATATATATGTATATATGTATATATATGTATATATGTATATAAATATATATATATACATACATGTGTATGTATATATATATGTATATAAATATATATATATACATGTATATATATATATATATATATATATA
>NW_026330120.1:0-363 GCF_001194135.2 Octopus bimaculoides
ATGAAATAACGAACAAACGAACGAAATGACAAACGAACGAAAGAACAACCTAACGAGATATCGAACGGACGAACGAACGAACGAACGAAATAACGATGGAACGAAGGAAATAACGAAAGAACGAACGAATGAACGAAATAACGAGCGAAATAACGAACTAAATAGCGAAAGAATGAACGAACGAACAAACGAAATAACGAACGATATAACGAACGAATGAACGAACGAAATAATGAATGAACGAACGAAACAATGAATGATCGAACGAAATAACGAACGAACGAAAAACGAACGAACGAACGAACGATGGAAGAAACGAACGATCGAATGAAATAACGAACAAACGGACAAAAGAATGAAATA
>NW_026330121.1:0-338 GCF_001194135.2 Octopus bimaculoides
TATATATATATATATATATGTATGTATATATTTGGTATTAACTATTATGCATATACATATATATGTATGATATTTAACATATATGTTTATATATATATATATATGTGTGTGTGTGTTAAATGGGTATATATATATATATATATACATGTACACAGACGCATACATACGCACACGCACGCACACACACACACACGCACCCACACGTGCAATTCCACCATCAACTGTCTCGTATGAATTTGCGAATGATCGAAATTACAGGTTTGATGAGAGAAAGAGCGAAATGCACATGTAGTAGTAGTAGTAGTAGTAGTAGTAGTAGTAGTAGCAGTGGTGGTGGT
>NW_026330122.1:0-206 GCF_001194135.2 Octopus bimaculoides
ATATATATATATATATATATATATATATATATATATATATACATCATGTGATCAAGTATACATATATGATCACATATATATATGTATACATGTATGTATATATTCATTCATACATATATATATATGCATACATACATATGTGTAATTATATGAATTTATATATATATGTATGTATATATATGTATATATATATATGTGTATGTATG
>NW_026330123.1:0-1065 GCF_001194135.2 Octopus bimaculoides
TACCAAATCCACTCACAAGGATTTGGTCAGCCCGGGGCTATAGTAGAAGACACTTGCCCTAGGTGCTGCTACACAGTGGGACTGAACCTGGACCATGTGGTTGGGAAGCAAGTTACTTACCACACAGCTAGGCCTGTACTTAAATGTATATATATCAAGATGTCAACATACCTGATAGTCTTTAGAAGCTTCAGCTGTGTCAGGATTGCTGAGTTGGGCAAGTTTCTGCCTCGACTGGTGATGTTGCCGGAACATGTAGAAGGCCACCACAGCGAGAATAGCTGTGGCTATGCATCCACATAGGACAAAGGTCAAAGTGTAGTATTTCGGGGATTTCCCAGTTGTCTGTACGACTTTAACCTGAAAGAAAAAGAAAAACAACGAAATGCTTAAAAATCCCAACTTTTTTTCTTAATTTAAAAATCTGTATTTTTTTTTTTTATTGTATCCAATCTTTAATCTTTTGTTTGTTTCAGTCAGTGGACGGCAGCCATATTGTGACATCACCATGAAGGGTTTTGTCAAACAAATTGCCTCCAGCACTTACTTTGTCATGCCTGGTACTTATGCACTTATTCTATCAGTTTCTTTTTGCCAACTGCTTAGCTATGGGGATGTAAATAAACAAACACCAATTGTCAAATTCTAAGATACACACACAGATCCATACATACATACAAACATGCATATCCAGACTATAAATTCATGTTCATACCAATAATAATTAGGGAACTAGGTTTTGTTAGTAAATGCTTAAAGGAAAATCTGGATAAACGGGGATTTTCAGAAAGAGAAATCGACCGGCTAATTTGTACAAGTGAAATTTGTGAGTGGAACAATAAAAATATGCAAGACTTTTCTCAAGTTCCAAATGTGAATTTGTCTGTGTTAACTACATCCCAAAGATGGAGCCTTGTATCTTTGTTGGAAACTGGCTTCCTCCTCAGTGGAAGAGATATAATAATTAAAAAATAGAAAAGACATACATACATACATACATATGTACATGTGTGTGTATGAGCATGTATAGATATATATATATGTATACATGTTTATGTATACATA
>NW_026330123.1:1386-2149 GCF_001194135.2 Octopus bimaculoides
TATATATAGTTTTAGGGAAAATGTATATATAGATTGATAGATAGATATAGATATATATGTATACATGTTTAATATATACATACATACATACATACATACATATATATATGTTAAATTCAAATTACGATGAACATAAACAAACGAAGTTTGCTTTTAGAAGCGTTGAGATGTCTTAGAAAGTTAAAGAAGTGATTTTTAAATTCTCAAACGCAGGATAATGCTAATAATATAGCCTGAACAGGATAAGCTACCCCTATTTTTACAGAAAAAAGTGAATCCAACCGTGACCTATTTTTAGGAGTATGTTTCGCTTCGTCTACCACATTTACTAGAGGTGAGCCCTAGGTCAATATTCCTACAACTCTTTATAGTAAAGACCACACCTCCTAAAAATCACTTTATCCATTCAGCTTGCTGATTCCTTCAGTTTCACTTTGAAATGGCAGGAAATAAGGACCCTGATGAAACTGTACTGACAATGAGACCAGGATGCATATCTAACAGTGTGCAGTCGATGCAGTTGAAATGCGCATAGGCCCAGAAAAGAATGCTGTAAATAACCTGTTTAATAAAACTATAGATGTGGAAAATCTTTGTTCTCCTTGTCATTATTAATACTGGCTGTGTGGTAAGTAGTTTGCTTACCAACCACATGGTCACGGGTTCAGTCCCACTGCGTGGCATCTTGGGCAAGTGTGTTCTAGTATAGCCTCGGCCGACCAATGCCTTGTGAGTGGATTTAGTAGACGGAAACTGAAAGAAG
>NW_026330124.1:0-1478 GCF_001194135.2 Octopus bimaculoides
GTTTTTACCTGTAATTTTGGATTTTATCCCTAATATTATATATATATATAGAAGGCTGTGTGGCTTCTCAATCATTTGGTTCCAGGTTCAGTCCTTCTGTGTGGCACCCTGGGCAAGTGTTTTGTACTATAGCCCTGTGAGTGAACTTGGTAGTGGCCAGCATGGGAATAAAAACCATCAAAGGTAATAATTATTATAATTATAATTTAGGGTATCTAAGAGACACCACCACGCTGAAAATAGCAGCCAAAGCTTGACAAAAACCACAATAAATGTTCATATAGCACCAGGAGAGAGGACAAAGAGACAAAATACACTAGCAAAAATTACTGGATAATTCCAGATCCCGGATTTCTGGCTCTGCATAAGAAATGGTTTGCCTCATCAGTGGAATATACACAGAAAAGCACATAAATACAAATATATATATATATATACAACATACAATATACTTACATATACGAATGTATACATACATATATATATGCACGTATGCACACGACCAGTTTAACTTGCCTGCCTAAAAAACTCCTCGTTCAATATGGTCAGAATATATCACCGCAGTAAATATAATGATGAAGTAAATATATAAATTTATATAAATGAGGATAAGATCAATATTTAAAATATCGATTTGATCATATCCAGCAATTTTTGCTAGTTTATTTTGTTTCTTTGTCTTCTCTCCTGGTGCTATATGAACATTTTATTGTGGTTTTAGTCAAGCTTTGGCTGCTATTTTCAGTGTGGTGGTGTCTCTTAGATACCCTAAATTATAGTTATAATTATATAAAATTTAATAAATGAAATCATTTAACACATGCGTATAACTCCATTTATTAAATTTTATATTTATTCAAAATACCTCAAATTAACAGGGAGTTTCTACCTCATAAACAGGAGTTTCACCAAAGTTATTTCGTGAACTTTGCTACCCTGGTATCTATTAACCAATTTATTTTGTCAGAGTTAATTGTTAACTAAGAGAAAATAAGTACATATAATCATATATATATATATATATATATAGATATAGATATAGATATAAAACATATATATATATGTATATATTTAAGTGTGTGTGTCTTTATGTCTGTGTTTACCCCCCTCCCCATTATTGCTTGACAGCTGATATTGGTGTGTTACATGAAAGAGACCAATAGAATAAGTAGTAGGCTTACAAAGAATAAGTTCTGGAGTTGATTTCTTCAACTAAAAATACCATTACAAGCAGTGCTCCAGCATGGCTGCAGTCAACTGACTGATCAAGTGAAAGAATAAAAGAATGCACAGGAGTGGCTGTGTGGTAAGAAGATTGCTTACTAGCCACATGGTTCCTGGTTCAGTCCCACTGCATGACATCTTGGGCAAGTGTCTTCTACTATAACCTCGGGCCAACCGAAGCCTTGTGAGTGGATTTGGTAGATGGAAACTGAAAGAAGCCCACCGTATATATATATATATATATATATATATAT
>NW_026330124.1:1791-2365 GCF_001194135.2 Octopus bimaculoides
GTACAGGAGTGGCTGTGTGATAAGTAGCTTGCTTACCAACCACATGGTTCTGGGTTCAGTCCCACTGTGGCACCTTGGGCAAGTGTTTTTTACTATAGCCTTGGGCTGACCAAAGCCTCGTGAGTGGGTTTGGTGGACAGAAACTGAAAGAAGCCCATTGTATATATATATATATATGTGTGTGTCTGTGTATTTATGTCCCTGTAACTTAGCGGTTCAGCAAAAGAGACCGATAGAATAAGTGCTAGGCTTACAAAGAATAAGTCTTGGGGTTGATTTGTTCGACTAAAAGGCATTGCTCTAGCATGGCCACAGTCAAATGACTGAAACAAAAGGATAAAAGAATATACACACACAAAAAAATATTTTATGGTCACAGCTGGAATGCTTGTAGCCTACTTGCTTAAAACTGATCAAGAACTCCTCAACAACAACATTTAAAAATGCTAATGGTATTTAACATAAAGTGAATGAGGCACCTTCTATATAGTCACTCTACCTGTTAGGAATATTAAACTTTAAATCACACTGTAATCTTAAAAAAATATAACAGTCATATGTATGTATGTATGTA
>NW_026330125.1:0-301 GCF_001194135.2 Octopus bimaculoides
ATGTACGTATGTATGTAATTGGCTGAGCGTTCAATTTATACAGTGTCCAGTGTTACCATATCCATGTAACTGTTACTATTACGCATGCAAACATAATGATGGAGATTTGATCTATATGACATCACCATCGGGTGACGTATCGCCTCAATAATAAAAAAAAATTCTCTGGAGACAGTAAGACATGTATGTGGTCGCTAAATCTGAAAGAAATGGCTACTAAACATCATTCAAGCCATATCATATAATTTAAAGTTTATACTTGATAATAAAGCTCACATCATGTCTATTTCTCTGTTTGATT
>NW_026330126.1:0-573 GCF_001194135.2 Octopus bimaculoides
GTGTATGTATATGAATGTATAAATGTAAAATATCTGTGGATAAAGAATTGGTAGGATTATTATATCCTTATTTATACGTCTCCAAAATTTCAGAGCCTTTCTATTTAGTGCTCTAATCAAATGAACGATAACACAATAGCAGCATCAGATAATATTAAAATGCCGTGAAAGAGATTGAAGTCACTAATATAGAAAGAATATCCAAAGAATTTCCAGTCTTACTGCTTCTTAGAGACCAGTCTGAATATCTGCTGATTCATTCTGACGTCGACACGATAAGTTTATTTAATTCCAAGTTCCTTCAAGATTCCATTCGCCATTATTTAGCTTCAATAGAAATCGGGTAAATAAAACTGTTTGACGTAATAGAATATAAAGTGAGGCTTTGTGGAAGTTGTTAGTGGAAGTTGTTAGTGGAAGTTGTGTGGTTTGGACGTGTCGAAACCAATCGGTTGATTATGGCAACAATAACAGTCAACAAAACAGTATTTTAAGCATACCTTCACGATTTCATATATAAATGCATGGATACATGCACGCGCGCGCACATATACATATACATGTATATATATA
>NW_026330127.1:0-730 GCF_001194135.2 Octopus bimaculoides
TATATATGCATATGCACATATATTTATATACGTATGTATGTATCTGTCTGTGTGTGCGGCTTCATGTTTCTAACACCACGTCTGTCTAAATGTCAGCTCGTTTACTTACCTGTCTATTTCATATCTGTGCATATGTGTTTCTATAAGTGTATATATGTACACACACAAACACACACGCGCACACACCGAGTAATAGCTGTACTAAACACCGGTAAGAGATAAACGAACTTTTGATTAAATATATTAGACATATACATAGTACTATAAAGTTCATATATATATATATATACAGAGAGAATGAGAGAGAGACAGAGAGAGAAGAGAGAGGAGAGAGGGGGGAAGATGGAGAGAGAAAGAAAAGAAATAAATAGATAGATAGATAGAGAGAGATAAACAGATAAATAGAGAGATAGAGAGATAGATGCGTAACTTTTTTATTGACCACCCAAGGTTGAACACAGAGAGGACAAATAGAAATGCAGAGGGGGAAAAGGGGGTAAAAGAGAAAAAAAAGTAAAATTCTGATCAAAAGGTGTCGCAAAAAAAAAACAAAAACAAAAAAAAGCGATCAAAGGTATCGTGTATCACAGAAGATATTTTTTTAAACGTAAGAAGCATGATTAGCTTCATCCGTCGTAAGAAAAGCCTACCGAAAAGACCATGGTAGCCTCACGTAGGGAGGGAATAGCGACATGAGAGGAAAGAGCTCTCTCTCTCTCTCTCTCTCTCT
>NW_026330128.1:0-259 GCF_001194135.2 Octopus bimaculoides
GTGTGTGCGTATGTATGTATGTATATAGGCGTATACAAACATTAAATTTTAGCTCTAACATTGACACACACGGAACCATTAATTGAGACAAGCACAAATAGTTACGCATATACGAAACCTACACAAGCATAGCGACAATGATGAAGTTATATAGGCTGACGTTAGTAACTAACATACACAATTCACGAACTTGTATGCATATATGTCTATACACATACATGCACATACACATGCACATACACACACACACACACACACA
>NW_026330129.1:0-206 GCF_001194135.2 Octopus bimaculoides
TATAAAGATTGAGCCATGTTACTATAAAGATTGAGTCATAATACTATAAACCATGTTACTATAAATATTGAGTCATACTATTATAAAGATTGAGCCATGTTACTTTAAAGATTGAGCCATGTTACTTTAAAGATTGAATCATAATACTATAGAGACTGAGCCATGTTACTATAAAGATTGAGTCATAATACTATAAAGATTGAGCC
>NW_026330130.1:0-1214 GCF_001194135.2 Octopus bimaculoides
TATATATATATACATATATATATACATACATATATATATATATATATTAAGCTCAGTGTTTCATGTGTATTACTTGACAAAAACCTGTCAATATTTGAATTAAAAATGCCATGTATTGAGTACGTTTTTAAAATTTTTCGTTTGTAAATTAAAACGTGTACGCATTTGTGTGTGTGTGTGTAATATATATATGTGTATATATCTATCTATCTATCTGTCTATATATATATGTATATAATCAAAGCACAAGTGTAGAGGAGGACATAGCGTGCTTAGATGTTGTCAAATTTTTCCCCCCCAAACATGGCGACCGACGGGCACCTAGCAACTCCGGAGGGTGGGTCAGTCTCTCTCTCTCTCTCTCTAACACTCTCATTCTTTACTACTACTTCTCGTTTCTATATCCTGCTTATTTCTTTCCTGTCTCTCTCTCTCTCTCTCTCTTCCTCCCTTCTCTTCTCTCTGAATTATGATACCATCACCATCAACACAACCTGCAGACACACACATCACTGTTGATATTTGTCTCGCACTTTAATTGTGCTTTGGGTATCTCTTTTTTTCCCTATCTTTCCCTCAATGTATATGTGGGTATCTATCTATCTATCTATATATCCATATCTATCTATCTATCTATCTATCCATATCTATCTATCTATCTATCTATCTATCCATATCTATCTATCTATCCTTCAATGTATATGTGGGTATCTATGACCTATCTATTTATCTATCTAGCTATCTATCTATCTATCTTTCCTTCAATGTATATGTGGGTATCTATGGCCTATCTATCTATCGTGTGTGTACAATGCAGTCTAGAACTTTGTAGGTTATATGATACATATATGAAATCTTGTGTATACGTGTTTATATGGTGTCTGTGCGTGCGTGCGTGCGTGTAACGTGGTACTTTGTATCTAATGGAATCTGCTTGTTTTGTTTGTATGTATGTAGAATGTGCGTGTGTATACGTCTGTGTACATACACATTCCATTATATCTGGTGGAGGCGATGGTTTAGAAAGAGTTGAAGTAAAACACATTCCTCTGAGGTTACACTATCTACATGTCTGTGTGTGTGTGGAGAGCTTAACTTTAGATTATCTCTGTGACATGCTTTTATGTTTTTTTGTTTTCAAGCTCATTAAGCAAGTACTGTCATTGAGGTATACGTAAGATCGCCATATATATATATATATATATTATATATAT
>NW_026330131.1:0-440 GCF_001194135.2 Octopus bimaculoides
TATAGAATATGGAATATACAATATGTAATATAAAATAAAAATGGATGGTAGAATAATTTTAAAATCTTATCCCTACAACCAAAACACAAAACAATTTCTCAAATGTCATCATTTCTAAAAATAAATTTGGCATCATTTCTAAGAACAGCCAAACAACTACTGAGGTTTTAAAATCTTATCCCTACAACCAAAACAAAACAATTTCTCAAATGTCATCATTTCTAAAAATAAATTTGGCATCAATTCTAAAAATAGCCAAACACATACTGCTGCTGTCCAAAGGAATTGGTATAAAAGACAGAAAACCAACCAAACTATTACAGTCTGTTAAAGTCTGTCACACCGGCCATGATGAAATACCACAAGGTATAGAAAATACGTATTTGCCTCTATATATTTAATCCTTTAAATTGAACACTCAATATTTCATCTATTCAATA
>NW_026330132.1:0-669 GCF_001194135.2 Octopus bimaculoides
TGCTGGAGTAAGTAACAAAAAGAATAACAAATATTGAATCCTGGAAGATGTAACAAAGAAATAAGAAATATTGAATCCTAGAGGAAGTAACAAAGAGAATAAGAAATATTGAATCCTGGAGGAAGTAACATAATGAAAAAGAAATCCTGGAAAATGCAAGAAAAAGAATAAGAAATATTGAAACCTGGAATTCGCAACGAAAAGAAAAAGAAATATTGTATCCTGGAGGGAGTAACAAAAAGAATAATAAATATTGAATCCTGGAGGAAGTAACAAAAAGAATAAAAAATATTGAATCATGGAATGAGCAAGAAAAAGAATAACAAATATTGAATACTGGAAGAAGTAACAAAAAGTATACGAAATATAGAATCCTGGAAGAAGCAAGAAACAGAATACCAAATATAGAATCCTGGAAGATGTAACAAACAGAATAAGAATTATAGAATCCTGGAAGAAGCAAGAAAAAGAATAAGAAATATTGAATCCTGGAAGAAGCAAGAAAAAGAATAAGAAATATGGAATCCTGGAAGAAGCAAGAAAAAGAATAAGAAATATTGAATCTTGGAGGTAGCAACAAAAACAATAAGATATATTGAATCCTGGAAGTAGCAAGAATAAGTATAAGAAATATAGAATCCTGGAAGAAGCAAGAAAAAGAATAACAAA
>NW_026330133.1:0-460 GCF_001194135.2 Octopus bimaculoides
ACAACAAGGGTATCAGAAAGGAGACAACGACATCAAGATAAGAACATCGAAAGGTTGCTGCAACCAGAACCGTAATAAGAAAATTAATAACAAGAACAACAACAGTGAACAATAACAACTATAACAATAAAAACAACACGAACAATAGCAACGAAAATTATAGGAGTAATGGCGATAGGAACAACATTACAAACACCGACAACGACAGTAAAAATAGTCATTATAAGAAAAGCGACAAAAACATTAAGATTTACAAAAATAACAATAATAGGCGAAGGCACGGGCGTGTGGCAAGAAGCTTGCTTCTGAACGACATGGTTCTGGGTTCAGTCCCACTGCGTGGTAACTTGCGCAAGTGTTTTTTTACTATACTCTCGGGTCGACCAAAGCTTTATCAGTGTATTTGTGTATTTGGTAAGCGGAAACTGAAAGAAGCCCGTCGTAAATATATACATATATA
>NW_026330134.1:0-244 GCF_001194135.2 Octopus bimaculoides
AGGTTAGAAACGGGCTCTTTCTCTATTGGCAAGAAACCTTGAAATAAAACTGATTAATAACATACAGGATTCAAGCCATCAATGGAACAGTAAAAACGTGTAAAACTTCCCAGAAGTTTATTTGAGCATGTGTGCATGTCTAGACATTAAACTATATACATGAAAATACATACATAAAACAAGCAAATCAGCACTTGCACGGACTCCAAATATTGCACATATACACACATACATGCACAAATAC
>NW_026330135.1:0-217 GCF_001194135.2 Octopus bimaculoides
AATAATAATAATAATAATAATAATAACAATAATAATAATAATAATGATCAACATCCTTGAACAATCCTTATTCAGGGACCTGAATGAACTTGCACGCATCCAAGGCAAGTGCAGCAGAACGGAGGACAAGGTGACCCACACTACACACTTCCTAGATATATTGAATGCCAACGGGTATCCTAGATCCATTGTAAATCGGCTTAAGTACCCAAGACGA
>NW_026330136.1:0-703 GCF_001194135.2 Octopus bimaculoides
GAGAGAGAGAGAGAGAGAGAGAGAGAGATAGAGAAGGAGAGAGAGAGAGATACAAAAGAAGGGTTTAAGACTTGTCACAAAGTTATGAGTCATTATGTTGACGACGAGGGTTCCTGTTGATCCGATCAACGGAACCGCCTACTCGTGAAATTAACGTGTAAGTGGCTGAGCACTCCACAGACACGTGTACCCTTAACGTAGTTTTTCGGGGATATTCAGCATGACACAGTGTGACAAGGCTGACCCTTTGAATTACAGGCACAACAGAAACAGGAAGTAAGAGTGAGAGAAAGTTGTGGTGGAAGAGTACAGCAGGGTTCGCCACCATCCCCTGCCGGAGTCTCGTGGGGCTTTAGGTGTTTTCGCTCAATAATCACTCACAGCGCCCGGTCTGGGAATTGAAACCGCGATCCTATGACCGCGAGTCCGCTGCCTTAACCACTGGGCCGTTGCGCCTCCATGAGTCATGATATAGAGCAATGAAAAACAACATGTCTTACTTTGTCCGACCAGAAAGAACCACAGTGTCCTCTTGTCCCCGTGATCTCGAAGGGTTGAGAGATATTGTCTTGGAGAGGTAGTCGACATGATCATGGTTGTTGTCATCCACATCCCATACGTCCACCTTCAACAACACATGTGACTGTAACAGGAGATGACAAGTAAATAATAATAATAATAATAATAATAATAATAATAATAA
>NW_026330137.1:0-469 GCF_001194135.2 Octopus bimaculoides
TAAGGGATAGATGTATCCATAGGCACTCCTAGTGTATTACCTCAGTATGTATGGTACTTGTTATAAGGTATACATTAGTAGGTAATTTAAAGGTAAAACTGTGGTTTTATATATAGAGAGAGACGATAAGAAATAGAGCAATAATGAACAATGAAAGGTGGATCATTGGTGTTTTAAAGTCATTATTTAATTAGAATAAGAATAATTAAATTATGCCTTTAAAACACCAATGATCCACTTCTCATTGTTAATTATTGCTCTATTTCTTATCATCCGGGACTCGCACTGATGTCAGCCAGTTCCTGCGCCGCATCAAACTGTGCGCGTTCTTTCATACGTCAACACAGCGTCCCGACAACCGGGACTACTTCTCGGACCTGGGACGCCGCCCATCCAACTAGACGCCGCCTCCAGGCCATTTCAGTAGCCTAGACTTGTTCGTGGATGACTGTAAGGCGTTGGTCGAGCG
>NW_026330138.1:0-5846 GCF_001194135.2 Octopus bimaculoides
ATGCGTGGCGTTCGATCATATAATGATATAAATAATATATAGATATATGCATATATACATACATATATGCACGTACATACATGTATATGTATGTATACATGCTACCTTTCTTTATGTCCTGTACCCATATACGCATATATTTATATCATTATGTATATATATGTGTATGTATGTATGTATGTATATATATATATATATATATATATATATATATATATATATATATATATATATATATACGTCTATATATGTATATATATGTACATACATACATGTTATATATACACAATTGCACAGTTTATGTGCGTGTGTGTGTCTGCAACATTAAATATCCATATTTCTTCTTGGCCCCTTCTGTAAGAAAAGCTTTGTGAGTAGTTAGTGGAGGGAAAAAGATGATCCACAATAACAACTGCAAGATGGAGAGAACATCGTGAGAGAGACACACAGAGAGATGGAGACACGGAAAATGAGAAAGAGTGATAAAGATACAACTGGAGAGTGAAGCAGGGAGAGAGAGACACAGTGTTGTGTTGACACAGATAGAGAGGAAAGACATTCTGAAAGAGAGATGAAGAGAGCGAGGTATATGAAGACGGAAACAGAATTAGAGAGAGGAAAGAGAGACAGGGAAAGAGAGAGAAAGAGTCTGACAAAGGAGAGAGCTCATTGTAGTGATACGAAGACAATGGCAGGAAGAGAGATGAAAGGAATAAGAATTAACCCAGCTTTGTAGACTCTGAGACGACATTTCAAAATGAAGTAAGAAGAATCGAGCAGAAAATTATCATTCTTCTGCTTATTTGTTACGTTCTTCATATTGAATATGGAATTTCAAATATATGGAACAATAATGCGCACGCTTCACATGCACGAACATACATGCGCGTGCACATACATGTGTATACGGTTCTGAATGCGCGCACACATACACACACACAAATATATATAAATACATACACACAACATATATATATATATATATATACTTATATATACACACACACACACACACACACATATAGATGTATATGTATATACATATATACATTTATATATATATATGTGTGTGTGTATGTATGAATGTATATATGCTTCTGTGTTAGTATTTAGTTGTGTTGAGTATGTGTTTATATAACGTTGTGCATATATGTGTGATGTATAAACATGCTAGACATGTGGTAGTAAGCATTTACGCATTTGGAGTGGGAAAACGTCATAGATACACGCACGCACAAACATTCACACACACACATATATATATACATACATATACATACATACATATATACATACACAAAGTCACAGATACATATGAACATATCTATTTATACATATGTATATATATATGCATAATTATGTATGCATAGGTATATGAGTGTACACACACACACACACACACACACACACACACACACACATATATTATCTATATACATACATACATATATGTGTGTTTGTATATACATGCATATATATAAAGATATATAGTCCATACTGTTACTGTATATCTCGCTGAAAGATTTAAAACAAGTTGTTTCTCTCTCTCTCTCTCTCTCTCTATATATATATATATATATCGACTATGTTCAGAGTGAAAGGGAGTAGAGGATGATATGCATATACATGTACGCGTACAAAACAGTATGCCAATTTGAAAACAGAGTAAGTTAAATGTTATTAGATGACGTACGCAACGTATTCTTAATTATCTGAAAGATCTAGTTTTCTTAGAGAAAACTAACAAAACCATATAAGCAATTATTAGTGTCTTTCAGAACAAAAGGGAGATAAATTTGTGAAATAATGAATGACCTTAAACACATACCTGCAAGCATGTTTCGGTCCTATTTGAATTCATCTGCATAGCATTGTCTCTATACTCAAAAGATTACAAGTTAATTATTTATTTCTTAGCTGAAGAAGGCGCCTGTGCCAACGGCTACAATGTTGCACTTATGTGTGTATGGTTATGATTTCGATACCTGGACCCGTTTTTGTACGTTATGACAGACCGACATCTTGTTCATTGGGGGACGTTGTTGTAAACTCAGTCCATTACACGCTCTGCAAACCGAAGAAGCTTATAAGGCCTGGCGCTCCTCAGTGAGCTAACTCTAAACAAAGCCAAGAAAGAAAAATTACCTCTCTACTAATTATCTTTTATATTCTAATTTGTTTCATGTTAGGGATAAGACGACCAGTAGTCTTTTAGCACGCGAACGTGGCGTTTGACCTGCCGCCTCCCAGGAAGTCCGTTTCCCTTCCATTTGTGCGCTCTCCCTCGGACTTTTTGCTAACGGAAAACTTTGTCTTTTTTTTTCTTATAATACTGGTTTAAAATTTTGGCACACAAGGCCAGCAATTTTGTGGAAGGTTGTAAGTGGATTACGTCGACCCCAGTGCTCAACTGGTACTTCTTTTATCAAACCCTTAATGCCGCTAAGCATTTTGACCGGCGAGCTAAAGCTTCTGCCAGCTCACCGCCTCTTCCAAGAAATGTACGTTTCGAGTTCTTTTCTGCGATGCAATCTACTGGGTTTTATTTTATTAGTCTAGTAAAGCGGCGAGGTGGTAGAAACGTTAGCACGCCGGGCAGAATGCTTAGCCGTATTTCGTCTGTCTTACGTTCGGAACTCCGCCGAGGTCGACTTTGCCTTTCATCAATTCAGGGTCGATAAATTAAGCACGAGTTGCGTACTGAGGTCGACCTAATCGACTTAATCCCCTCCCAGAAATTCCGGGCCTTGTGCTTAGAGTAGAAAACATTTAGTACTTAAGGTTCAAATAACAATTACAGTTATATTCCAGTCATTAGACTGCGGTCAAGCTGGAGCACCGCTTTGAGCAATTTTAGTCGGACGATTGCCTAGTTTCATGTGTATACTAAGGATCGATCCGAGGTTTTGCCAGGGATAGAACCGAGGATGTAACAGTTGCGAAGGGAACTATTTGGCTATTCAACTCACAGTCTCTTTCCCGCTTCTCTCTCTTTTTCTGTCTCTTTCTCTCCCCCCTCTCTCTCTCTTTGTTACACACACCCACCATATACGCACTCACACTCTCTCTCACACCTGGATGCAAGCACAAACTCACACACAACCACGGATACAAAGTACATCTGTACAAGGAAGCGTCAGCACGTACACACACACACACATACATAACTGCACCAACGCTTATACACACAGGCATTTACACACACACACACACACACATACCAATGCATATCAATACAAACGCATACGTACTTTAACGCACACACCCACTAACACACACTGACGTACACACCAACTCACGCGCACACAATGTAGGAACACCCGCATACATCGACACACACACTGGTATTTACGTACACTACACACACACACACACACATACACAGACGGCACAAGCATATCACACGCATTTACACATACATCAACACACATAAACACACGCACACACGTACATAAAGGATACACACCGATGCAAAAATGTTTATAACACGTTTGTGCATGTGTGTGTGTGTATCTGTACGCACATGCATGTGTAACTGTGTGTGTGTAAATGTATGTGTATGAGTCTGTACGTAACCGTGTGTGTATTTGTATGTGTGTACGTGCCCGTGTGTATGTTATAGTGTGTGTTTGTCTATGTGTATGTATATGCCTATATATATGTGTGTATTATGTGGTTTTGTCTGTGTTTATGAGTGTATGTGTATATGCGTGTATAGGTAGGTGTGTGCGTGTACGTTTGTGTGTATGTGCTTATGTGCGTGTGTTTATCTTTGTGTGTACGTGGGTGTATGTATGCGAGTATGTATGTGTGTGTGTGTGTGCGCGTGTTCGAGAATTCGATGTGAATGTAATGAGGGAATTAATTAAGGATAAAAAAGAAAGAAAAAAATGATTTAAGTAGAGAGGTGAATTGGTGCAGAGGACTTTGATATGGTTACCGAGGGATATAACGTGAAGCTGGGTCATAGAACTGTGTAACAGGGTGGGGGTGTTGTTATACCGACTTACAAAAAAGTTTATGGAAATTTGGCGGTAAATGAGAAGACACGAAACGGAGAATTATAATAACAAACAAAAACAACTACAACAAGGAACCGAGAATACAACAATAAGAGTGACAAGATCAACAACAACAACAACAACAACAACAACAACAACAATAACCCTTCCACAATGCCTCAGTTTTTCATGTATTCGATTAATTAATTCTCAGTCCTTACTTTCTTTCATTTGTCAAATATTTCTTGTTTTGTCCATAAGGGTTTTGATCTGTATCAAATTATATTCTTTTCTATTCTAGGTACAAGGCCTAAAGTGGAGGCGCAATGGCCCAGTGGTTAGGGCAGCGGACTCGCGGTCATAGGATCGCGGTTTCGATTCCCAGACCGGGCGTTGTGAGTGTTTATTGAGCGAAAACACCTAATGCTCCACGAGGCTCCGGCAGAGGATGGTGGCGAACCCTGCTGTACTCTTTAACCACAACTTTCTCTCACTCGTACTTCCTGTTTCTGTTGTAGCTGTAATTCAAAGGGCCAGCCTTGTCACACTGTGTCACGCTGAATATCCCCGAGAACTATGTTAAGGGTACACGTGTCTGTGGAGTGCTCAGCCACTTGCACGTTAATTTCACGAGCAGGCTGGAACCCTCGACGTCGTAAGCGACGGAGTGCCAACAACAACAACAAGGCTTAACATTTGGGGGAAGGGGGGACAGTGGATTAGATTGACCCTAGTACTCAACGGTTCGTCGCAGGATTAACCATTTTTGCCAACTGAGTGAACTGGAGCAACGAGAAATTACTCAAGAACACAACGCGTCGCTCTGTCCAGGAACGGAAACCACCATTTTACGATCACGAGCCCAACATCTTAACCACTAAGCCACACGGCTCCACTAGATAAACGAGTATAGATGTAGACAGACAGACGGACGAGCAGACAGACGGACGAACCGAGAGACAGATAGACAGACACACAGACATATAGCTAGCTAGACAGACAGACAGATAGGCAGACAGATAGACAGATAGATAGATAGATAGATAGATAGATAGATAGATAGATAGAACAAGGTTTCATACAGGTGACATCTAAGGAATTTTACCCTTAAGTACTGTGATGGTCGATAGTAAAAGACAATGAACAAAAATGCCCTGTGGTGCCAATCAAACCGAGAATCACGAAGTAACGAACCGAAATTCTTTACCACATAACCATACCTGCAGGAATAAGGAATGCCATTTATCGATGATACAAAACAAGAGGCAAATCTCAGAAATTTCATCAGTGAGTTAGTTGAAATGTAATATTCTAGGCATCCGTACTCTATGAATTGAAATCCATAAATACGTCAAAAGAATGTCAAATGATATTGGAATCGGTTTAAACATTTGACTCTGTTGGCAACCTGACCTAAAATGCCAAGTTTGGTAAATGCCAAATTGTATATAATTATATTAAAGGAGGACAATCATCTACTAGACCCTCGACCCCTCATTCGTATAGAGCATGGCTTGCTGTCTACAATCAGAAATCAGAAATTTGTGGAAGATATTCGGAAAGAGGTCGGGAAAGAAGTAGGTGGAGAGAGAGACGGTGGGTAGATAGATAGATAGATAGATAGATAGATTCATAGATACATACTAGATAGATACATAGTAGATATATATATAGATAATAGATAGATAGATAGATAGATAGATAGGATTGATTGATAGATATAGATACATGCATACGTACACACATACATACGCACATACATACATACACACATACATGCATACATACATACATACATACATACATACATATACACATACATACATGGTTTGCACTAAGTCGCTT
>NW_026330138.1:5856-10552 GCF_001194135.2 Octopus bimaculoides
CATACATGCATACATACATACATACATACATACATACATATACACATACATACATGGTTTGCACTAAGTCGCTTACGACGTGGAGGGTTCCAGTTGATCCGATCAACGGAACAGCCTGCTTGTGAAATTAACGTGCATGTGGCTGAGCACTCCACAGACACGTGTACCCTTAGCGTAGTTCTCGGGGATATTCAGTGTGACAATGCTGACCCTTTGAATTACAGTCACAACAGGAAGTAAGAGTGAGAGAAAGTTGGGGCGAAAGAGTACAGCAGGGGTTCGCCACCAACCCCTGCCAGAGCCTCGTGGAGCTTCAGGTGTTTTCGCTCAATAAACACTCACAACGCCTGGTCTGGGAATCGAAATCGCGATCCTATGACCGCGAGTCCGCTGCCCTAACCACTGGGCCATTGCGCCTCCACGACATACATACATGCATACATACATACATACATACATGCATGCATGCATAGACACAGTGGTAGACAGGTAGATAGATGGATGGAGATTAAAAGAAAATAGGAGATAATGGAAGCCAAAACGATACCGATGCTCTTGTGTCGGGATGTGGGGTATGTGTGTGTGTGTATGTGTGCGCATAGCATATAACCTTCTTCTATCCTTCTCTATTTGAACAGATCTCTCTCGCTAAATGCGCATGCGCATATAGACGGATAGATATAGATGTATTGAAGTGTCTACATTTAGAAGAATGCGTGGGTTAATGTATGTGTGTTTATACATACGTGTGCGTGCGTGAGTGTGTGTGTGAGCACGCGTGTATGTGCGCGTAACGCGGTTTAGTATTTAAGCTTACGCTGATTCCTCCATGGTGTTGTTTTGCATTTATAATAAAATAAATATATACAAATTATAAAAATAATAATAATAAAATATGCCGTGCAGTACTGATTCTACTTCGCGGATTTTCACGTATCGCGGGGTGTTTTGGAGCGTGACACTCGCGGTAGCCGAGGGATTACTGTATTTACTTAGGTAATTGCGCGCGCAAACGTGCGCGCGTGTGTGTGCGTGCTCGGGCGAATGAGTATGTGTGTCTGTGTGTGTCGCTGTAGTGGGTGCTTATGTGTGTTTCTGTGTATAGCCATATAGTTATTACATTCACAGAGGAAAATATGCGGGAAACGAGAAACAATATGGTAAAAGAGAAATGCTTATGTTGAGAGAGAGAGAGAGAGAGAGAGAGAGAGAGAGAGAGAGAGAGAGAGAGAGTGTGTGTGTGTATGTGTGTGTGTTTGTGTGTGTGTAAGCAAATATGCATGAATCGTTCAGTCATGTGTTAGTCATTGGACTGCAGCCATGATGGTGGCACCATATTGAAGCGTTTCATTGAAGCAAATCAAAGCCAGTACTTCAGTTTTTTAAGTCCGGGACATACTTCATCGGTTTTCTTTGGCTGAACCGCTAAGTTACGGGGATATAAACAAGTCAACTTCGTATTTCAAGGTGGTGGTGATAGAAATACACACGCATATATATATGTATATAGATAATATACATATACATATATGTATATAAAAAATATATGTATATGTGCATACATACATACGTACATGCATATAAATGTTTCCAGTTTCTATATATATGTTTAAGTATATCCAGTTTCCGTATATACTTTTCATTTTCTGCGTATCTTAGAGAAAGATGCTTTGTAGTGGCATATTTCTATATTTGTACCAGTTAATTTATATACACAGATATACACAGACATTTGTATTTTACGTGTGTAGGTAAGTTTTTACGCAATTTTTTGTGCACGAATTGAAATGTGCGCATGCGTAAGTGTATATGGAAGCGTTTTTCGCTTTTGTATAAATAACGTTTATTATACTTCTTATTAAATTCTTATATTCTTATTTGTCCGTACGAGATTCTATGTATTTATAAATATTCAATTTGCGTGTACGTGATGCACTTTCTTCCCGTACTTTTACGTGCTGTTTCTACCGTAAATCCGCCATGTTTATATTTATATTTAGCATATTTTAATTGCATTTATCCACATGCGTTTAGAAACGTATTTATTCTATATGTTTTTTTTCTTCTTCTCTGTTTAGCTATTCTTAATGTAGGTTCCTTCAGTGCGTGTCTATGTACTTTATATCTTTGTAAATATTTTCTCTTTTTACATTTTATTCCATAGTTTTGTATAAGCTTGTCTGTTCATTCGTTTTACGCTCTTCAATTGGCGTTTTCTGTTCGTTTTATGCACTTGTAGTCTCGCTTACGCTTTCATATAAGTATTTTTTAATCATCATTTACAGATTTGCTGTATTACTTATGCTTTTGTTTAAGATTTTTATTCGTTTTACGTTCTTGTGTAAATATTTACGTGACTCTTTAATTATTTCATTCACTTGTAATGCTTATTATTCTTGTTCACGTGTTGTACATGTTATTCATTCGTTTTACGTACCTCTACTGTTGTTCATATATTTTTTATTCACTTTGGGCGTTTTCATATGTTTTTTCCTATTCATTTTACGTGCTTCTCCATTCATTTAGGTCTTTCCTTATTATTTTTCACTCATTTATTGTTTGAATGTTTCCGTGTTTGCATTCAGTTTTTACTCGGTCTACGTGCTTGTATTCTTGCTTACGGCTCTCTAACTATTTCTTTCCAATTCATATGCTTGTATTTTGCATTTGGCTTTGTTTTTGAGTGCTTTACACACTAGTTTGCGTGCTAGTATTGGTATTAACAAATCTTTTATGCGTTTTACGCGCATGCGCTTCCGTTCACGTTTTTCTACGTAGTTCCATTCGTTTTACGCACTTCTATTGTTATTCACGTGTTTGCATAATATTTATTTTTGTACTGGTTTTACGCGTTGCCGTGTTTGTACGAATTTGTTCGTATCTAAGCACTCTTTTATTTATTGATCTATTTGTTTGTTTGTTTGTTTATCTATTTTTGGTACTTAATCTGACAAACTTACAAAGAAACAAAAGAAAACAAGAGAAAAAGTGATACAGATTTTTAAGAGAAAAACAAAGGGAATCGGTGAGAAAATATAGTTTCCGACGCTGGCAAAATTAATGCAGGATTAACAATCTATTATTAGAAATTAAAGAACATTAGAATTGGTAGAATTATTAGAGTGGAGGATATGACATTCGGTATTTGTTACGGTTCACTAGATTCTGAGTTTAAAACACACCCGGATAAATTTTATCGTTAAGCCTTTCGGAGATGATGAAGAAAAGCATTTTACACGCATGCGTAGAACCGGTTAAGTTCCCACTGCGTGGAAAACTTTGCATGGCTTGTTGTAATATAACTGCGGGAAAACCAATGACCTCCTGAGTTGATTTGGCGGATGAAAACTAAGTGGAAACCCGTTTTATGACTATCAATTTATCTATCTATGTATCTATCTTTGTATCTATCTTTGTAACTATCTATCTACACACACACACACACACAAACTCACACACACACATACACACATATATATCTATATATATATATATATATGTATATATATGTGTGTGTGTGTAAGGCGAAATCCTAGTAAACGGAAAACTACACGAAAGCATAACCAACGGAAAACGAGACAAAAACATGGTATATATATGTATATATATATATATGTATATACGTGTGTATACATACATACGCATACATGTATATACTCATATAAATGTTTGTCTGTCTGTCTGTCTGGATGTCATTAGTTATTGATCTCAATCCAATGCCTCTATTAAACGAACAAAGAGGACCTGAAAGCTTCTGCAGTTCGAGGTGATCCGCACAGTTTCTCCACTTCTTGAAGTTCTGGTCACCGTCGGGCTATGGCTGAAACTAGGATGCCAACATTAGTACACTACGGGATCGAACTCACAACCGTGTGCTCCCAAAGTAAACACGTGAAGCAATACAACATTCATCTTTAAATGCATCGAGTAAAGAGAAATGGGGCAAATGACTGCCTACGTATGTGCTTGTGAGAGCAAACATGTGCGTGAGCATATGGAAGTGCGCGTCCGTGTATGTAAGTAATAAATGTGTACGTATGTGTACGTATACATACATACACACATATATATATATATATATATATATATATATATATATATATATATATATGCACACATATATATGTAAGTAACTCTGTGTCTGTAAGCATTTATGTGTGTATAGGTATGTGTGTGTGTGTATTAACGACTTGAGTCACGATCAAATGCTCGCTCCCTGGAGATGAGAATGCGCCATCAATACATCTGATCTTTTACATAACATCGTTATTAGCAACACCACCACCACCACCACGACCACCACCACCACTTCCATCATCGTCGTCGTCACCATCATCATCATCATCATTACCACCAGCACCACCATCACCACCACCAACAGCAACACTATCGTGACCATCATCATCATCATTATCATCAACATCTTCATCGTAATAACGTGTTATTCGCATCAGCGTAACTATGATCATCACCATCATTATCATCACCATCATCATCATCAATATCATCATCATCATTATCATCATCACAACCACCATCATCAAGATTAGTATTATTTGTACTAATAGCATTACTAGTAAAAGCGGAGTGAGGAGGAAGAGAAAGAAAAGAATAAAAAGTATAGGAAGGAGAAGGACGAGAACTAGAACAGAAACGCACACACACACACACACACACACACACACACACACACACA
>NW_026330139.1:0-516 GCF_001194135.2 Octopus bimaculoides
ACATATATGTGCATACCTACATCTATATGTATACATACATGCATATATAGTTACAGGACATCAAAAACACGTTAAACACAATGAGACATTGAAACATAGAAAACGAACATTTTCCGAACAACGAAAAATACAAACTGAGAGACGAGACATACAACGTAAAGAGTATACCCCTTCATCAGTTGTCCTTGTTCCATCTAATTCGCGTTTCGAAGGCAACGACAATACGCGACGCGACTTCGTTGAAACACGTCTTCCCGCAAAGCAAATTAAATAAAAATTTTGGGTTTTTCCAGAGGGTGAAAGTGTTAACAAGACCAGGACAGTCAGAACAAGACAGTAAAAACAAATGGTGAGGGCTGTTGAACCAAGACGATAGAAAAATTATTATGAACTCTAGGTAGACGAGCCATGAGAGAAGAGATAGAAATGTATGTATGTATTTATGTCATTTGAACGGTTGGTGACGTAACGTACTCACATATGAATGCGTACATATATCTATATATATATATATAT
>NW_026330139.1:966-1801 GCF_001194135.2 Octopus bimaculoides
TATATATATATATATATATATATATATATATGTATGTATGTATGTATTTTTGTATCTCTCTCTCTCTCTCTCTCTCTCTCTTTCATTATCTAACTCTGTTTTCTTCCCTCTCTTTATATTTATCATTTATATGAAACTCCTGCAGTTAAATTTATTGTAAGCCTAATAATGTCATATCCCTCCTGCTGTGCAGAGGGATATGGTACACAATGTGTCTCATAATGGCTGTTTCTTCAATATGTAAAAATAATTTTTCATGCAGCATCTTAGGAGGTTAATTATATCAATATATAAATGTAGGAAACATGAAAATAAATCAGTCACAAAGTTTATTGATACTGTTCATATCTTATTCTTTTTTCATTCGAATGCGAGACAGATTTCCTGAACTCTTTGATGAAAAAGACTGTAAATTCTATTGTTTATCAAATAACACAAAATTCTATTATGCTGTTACGAGATAACAATTATCACAGTATATGATAAGAGAAACGCCTGAATTTGCAGTTAAAAAGTATTATGTAAAGCGTGTGTATTGTTAGGTAATATTAGCTCTGTTGTTTTTTATGGTTTATGAATAATATATCTGTGATAATATTTATGTCTGATCAAAGATGAAGATCTGCTTTATTAAAGTATCATACTATAACAAATACAAATATCAAAATATTTGACCAATGCCTGTTGTTGAGTGGCAGAATGTTTAAAAGCAAATATACCTTCACACGAATATGTGAACCATATTCCACAGCATCCCTCTTTAAATCACTATCTTTATATATTTATGTCTGTGTATATCTATGATTGCTTGTATATATTTATGCGTGGGTGTATA
>NW_026330140.1:0-247 GCF_001194135.2 Octopus bimaculoides
TATTATCCCTTAGTGGGTTGGATTCACAACTCCTAACTTTCTTGGATTATGTGTGTGTGTGTGTGTGTGTGTATTTCCTTTGGGTCTGTGTTTGTCCCCCATTATCGCTCGACTGTTGGTGTGTTTATGTGGGATACCATATATATATATATATATATATCCGGGCAAAATGCTTTATATACTCCCTATTAGTACACCAGGCTAACAATATTGTTTAGATTAGTGAAGAACTCCAAGTATTCTTATG
>NW_026330141.1:0-402 GCF_001194135.2 Octopus bimaculoides
TATGTATGTATGTATGTATGTATGTATGTATGTATTTATGTATATGTATTCGTAGCTACGTCAGTAAATAAGTCTGCCAAATGCCTTATCAAGTAAAATGGAGTCATTTCTGCGTACAGCACTAACGATTGTTCATCTATCATATCATTTCTATGAAATTGGATTTTCGAAATGAAAACTGGTTTAAATTTTAGGGGAGATTGTTTAATGGTTAAGCATTGCTCAAATAACTCAAATTATTTATGCTTGGTAATAATGAAAATTTTATTGTTTGACATGTGGTCATATAGTCAGCAAAAGACTCATTCTCAAGAACTTTGGTATCATCATGCCAATGACTATTAATTGATAAATGTGCATAGTGCATTATGAATAGACAGAGCTGCAACATTAGATGTATAT
>NW_026330142.1:0-293 GCF_001194135.2 Octopus bimaculoides
TATATATATATATATATACATATATGTATGTATACACATATAGATGTGCATGCATGGACACACACACACGCACACATATACTTGACAGTGTATGTGTGCCCAGGGCTATAGTAAAAGATACTTGCCCAAGATGTCACACATGGTGACTGTACCTGAAACCACAGAGTTATGAAGTAAATGTTATAACTACACATATACACACATATTTATATACATACACATACACACATATTTATATATATACATATACACACACATGCATACACAATACTTATATATTTATATATATATAT
>NW_026330143.1:0-403 GCF_001194135.2 Octopus bimaculoides
ATAACCTGGAAAAAACATGGATTACATGGAAAAATGCGAGTAAGAGAAATGTACAGGACTCGTTATCACACGTCGAAAAAATCAGGACAAATTATTACATCTGGTAAAGTATAGAACAAGAAAATATCTCCTCTTTCATATTTCTGCTTTCTCTCTCTGTCTTTTTCTCTTTCTCCTTCGTTCTTTGTGTATGAATACAAGTGTGTATGTATGTGCATATGTACATAAGTACATGTATAGACAAGCATGCATGTTTCCAATTTTAACCTTCAAATGGTCACCTAGATTTTAGAAACGGAATGTCTTAGACAGTGCACTTAGAACATAACATGGCAACCCATATTTTGAATAAAGCAGACGTCTGCATTCTGAACGCATCACTATGTGGAGCTCACTGCACCTC
>NW_026330143.1:413-795 GCF_001194135.2 Octopus bimaculoides
CAGACGTCTGCATTCTGAACGCATCACTATGTGGAGCTCACTGCACCTCTGTCTATCAGTCTCTCTATCTCTCTCCCCCTCTCTCTCTCCCTCTCTCCCTCTCTCCACTGTATTACAATTAACCTTCAATTTACTCCAAGTTTCTCATTCCACTTACATTTTAATGTCTTCTTTTATGTTTCCAAATTAACGTTAACTTCACATTTTCTCCTCTTCCATCCAATCCTTTAGCTCTCTCACTCCCTCTGTCTCTCTCATTCACCCTCTCTTTCTTTCCCACCCCTCTCTCTCACTGTCACTCTTTCCATCGTTATAGCCACTCACTAACGTAATCTTTCTCGTTTTCCTTTCTATTTATCTATCAAAATATCTCCCAATGTCT
>NW_026330144.1:0-415 GCF_001194135.2 Octopus bimaculoides
ATATATATATAGACATTAGCATATACATGCACATATATACACATATATAAGTATGCTAATATATATGAATGAATATCTATATGTGTATGTGTATGTAGTCATTCATATACATTTACATATATTTATAGACATTCACGCAATTTTGAAGCCATACGAAAAGTAATTGGTATCTCGGTAAAGTATAACATGACAAAGACAATTAAAATCGGTAAAATATTAGAAAGTTATATTTGGAGATGAAATAGTTTTGTTTTCTTTACAAACACGGCTACATTAATTTCAGTCCTTTTCTTGTAAAAATATTTCATTTCCAATGAATGATAGCATAAGTAGTTTGACAAGAAGACAGATGAAATCCTTTCGCTCAACTACCTATCTATCTATCTATCTATCTATCTATCTATCTATCTATCTA
>NW_026330145.1:0-666 GCF_001194135.2 Octopus bimaculoides
TATATATATATCTTTATATATATGTATTATATAAAAGTCAATGATTTTATGTGTGTTTGTGTGTTACTTATAGACTCAAAAACTACTGCACCGATCCTAATGAAATTTGGAACTTAGATTCAATGCGTAAGGGCGTGTATAATTCAATGTTTGATTTGAATTTGAGGTGGCTGAAAGGAAGCAGAACTCTACATGAAAATTCATGAATTTCCCATGTTCATAAAATACCAACCATAGGTAATTCACACACACCAAGAAGTATTTCCAAACTTTCCGCTTCTCATGAGGATTCTAAGACCCCCAAATGTGGGCCTTAACTCTCAAATTTTAGTCATTTCTTAATGATCCAAGACTTGGTCAAAAGTACTGAATGGATCTTTATGAAATTTGGTTTTTACCTATTTGAAGTGACACGTCGATTCGATTCACTTAAGTTCTTATATTTTAACTCTAGTGCTTGTCCTATATGAATTTTCATGCTGAACCACTATGAACCAGAGAGAGAAACAAACCAAGAATTGCGAAAAAAAGGGAACACGCGAAGATGCATGTCCGCACAAACACACACACACACACACAATTATATATATATTTATATATATATATACCTATACACATATAAGTCAGTGTGTGTGCACGCGCGGGCGCGGGCGCTTGTACACATCG
>NW_026330146.1:0-304 GCF_001194135.2 Octopus bimaculoides
TATATATATATAAACGGTGGAGCAAGTTGCCACATCAAATTCACAGGTGAATGTTATTACTAGTTTACCCCCAAGCAGATTATTCACCAGCTGGTTTTCGATACAACATTCTGCATACTCTGTATACAACACATCGCTAGTATGGGGACCGAATCCCTACTGACCTCCATCAGCGTGTATATAAATGATGCAAAACGTTGCATGAAAAACTAGCTGGTAGAGGATATGCCTGGGGTTAAACTAGTAGCAAAATTCATCTGCCACTTTGATGTAGCAACTTGCTCTATTATATATATATATATAT
>NW_026330147.1:0-189 GCF_001194135.2 Octopus bimaculoides
TGATTTCCAGTCGATTTTAGACACTTTTAGGTAGATTTCATTTCTGCAAAACTATTATTCATTTTGAAGTCTAGATGGTTAATATAAGCTAGATGGGTGTTGAAAACATTATATTTACCAAAGCGTTCATGGAAGTCACAAGCGTTTTCAGAATACACAAACTCACAAAATTTGGCAAATAACCATGGA
>NW_026330147.1:199-412 GCF_001194135.2 Octopus bimaculoides
CAATTAACCATGAAAAATCAACAAAACTTGAAAATGCTTATTTAGTGATTTCCAGTCGATTTTAGACACTTTTAGGTAGTTTTCATTTTAGCAAAACCACAACTCGTTTTGAAGTCTGGATGGTTAATATAAGCTACATGGGTGTAGCTTATATAGCGTTCAACGAAGTCACAACCGTTTTCAGAATACACACACTCACAAAATTTGGCAAAT
>NW_026330148.1:0-255 GCF_001194135.2 Octopus bimaculoides
GAATTTGTTTGTTTGCATCAATGTGTTGTCGATATGTATGTTCGCACGTATATAAGTATGCATTAAGATATCAGGACTGCATCTAAAATACCAATTGGGAAATCGGTGGAAACACATCGCTCTAGATCGTTCATCATGATGGAAAGTAGTGCATGATTAGAGGAAGAAATTCCAACGAAATCCTATCAAGGATGAACAGATCACGTGTATGTATGTATGTATGGATGTATGTATGTATTATGTATGTATGTATGT
>NW_026330149.1:0-269 GCF_001194135.2 Octopus bimaculoides
AATAATAATAATAATAATAATAATAATAATAATAATAATAATGATAGTCAGATGAAATAAAGGGATTGTTCCTTAGTTTATTTATACACAGGAAAAGTCTTCAAATTTTCGAAGGAAAGGAAATGGAATGGAATAAAATAAAAATAAAATAACATAAAAAAATGCAACATGAAGATATATTTACGTTGTTACATTTAAGAATTTGTCTAGCTCTTGAGAGACCATGTGTTTTTAAATACATATGTAAGTATATATATATATATATATAT
>NW_026330150.1:0-320 GCF_001194135.2 Octopus bimaculoides
ACACACACACACACACGCACACGTAAACATGCACACAGTCGCACAAATTCTAACACACTCACGCGTACGCACACACACACACACATATCGATGCATTTGTATTTGAGTATCTAGCTGAATGCTTTGCAAGTGTACATGTATGCATAATACATGCACTCACATATATGTAATATATAAATACATATATATATACATATACATACATACATACATACATACGCATATATATGTAATATGTATGTATAATCAAACACACACACTCACATATATATACATACATACATACAAACACACACACACACATATATATAAATATATAC
>NW_026330151.1:0-263 GCF_001194135.2 Octopus bimaculoides
TAGTAGTAGTAGTAGTAGTAGTAGTAGTAGTAGTAATGGTGTTAATGGTGACGATTTTTTGAAATACTGGAATATAAAGATAAACCAGTAAGAATAAATGCAAATTTGGGTTATGATGTTGCAAAAACCGGTCTCAACGGAGCTGTTTAACTTTTGTATATTGTTGGTTTCATCTTTGGAAATGACAGGAAAAAATATTAAAAGATATGACTGAGTTTTGAAAAGCAAATGTAAGATTTTATAAAGTTAAGCTGTCTACGAAG
>NW_026330152.1:0-261 GCF_001194135.2 Octopus bimaculoides
TATAAATATATAGTTATATATACATACATATACATATATATGTATATACAGAAAGAGAAGGCGGGAGAGCGAGAGGTTTACGTTTGTGATATTTATTTTACACACACACATACACACACACGTATATTTATATATATGTATGTATATGTATATATATATAAATACTTATTTGTTTATACATGCATACATATACGTACGTACATGAAACATTAATGTGTGTGTATATATACGTATATATATATATATATATATATATATATA
>NW_026330153.1:0-696 GCF_001194135.2 Octopus bimaculoides
TACGTATATATATTGTATGTGTGTGTGTGTAAGGGAAAATTTGGTAAACGCTAAATGCAGTTTATATTGAATCCTACAGTAGAAAGTGTACAGTTATAGTCGTACATGTAGACGTGCACACAGGAAACGGTTTATGTATGTGTACAAATGTGTTTATATATACATGAACGCTACACGACATACATACAGTGAGAAAAAAAGATATCATAGAGATACAGTACGAGGCGTTTCATTTGGCTTTACGTTCTGAGTTCAAATGCCGCCGGGATCAATTTTGCCTTTCGCCCCTTCGGGGTCGATAAAATACGTACCAGTTGAGCATTAGGGTCGCTGTAATCGTCTAGACCCCTTCCTCCAATATTTTAGGCCCTGTGCCTATAGTAAGAAAGGATCATTATTATTGAAGTGACAGAGCAGTACACGGCATCAAAGTGACGCTGGGCTACAAGTATATGAAGCTTATGTACCTACGATGATTACTCTACTCCCAGAGGTACTCCAGGTACATCCATCATAATCAGATGTGCGCAACATGGTGACCTCATATCAAGATAAGCAGCGCATGACCTTGCAGTTCCAAGTAATGCCGACTTTTGCAATACATCTAGATTGTAAGGTATCTCTAAAGTATTCAGATGTCTTTTCGGATTGGGTGGTATTGAACCCAATACTCCGATGACAATAGGGATAACCTTT
>NW_026330154.1:0-307 GCF_001194135.2 Octopus bimaculoides
CTATCTATCTATCTATCTATCTATCTATCTATCTATCTTTCTGTGTGTGTATGTATGTATGTATGTATGTATGTATCTGTCTATTTGTCTGTCTGTCTGTCTATCTGCCTGTCTGTCTGTCTATCTATCTATCCATCTATCTATCCATCTATCTAATTGTATCCATCTACTTAGATACACGCTGAAACATTATCACACGTACACTGCAGCTGATTGCTTCATCTTGTCATACAATGGCCGTCCCATTATTCACCGTTCACCAACGATCAATGAACACGTTGAGATGACGCAACACCTATATATGATA
>NW_026330155.1:0-389 GCF_001194135.2 Octopus bimaculoides
CCACACATATGAAGATGTGCACCCATACATACAAACATGGTACATAGCAGGAAAATACACGCGCGCGCGCCCACACACACACACTCAAACATGCACACACAAGGAGACAGAAGTACATATACACACATGCACCCACATACATAAAAAAAACACACAAATGCAGAATACATATATACATGCAAACACACACATATATACATATATACATACACACACATACATACATATATACATATGCACACACACACATACATACACACACATACATACATATATACATATGCACACACACACATACATACACACACACACATGCACACATACATGCATGCATACATGCACACGCACATGCGCAAAAACAAACAAAAGCAAAAACAGAACACAGCGTA
>NW_026330156.1:0-484 GCF_001194135.2 Octopus bimaculoides
AAGACAAAGACAAAAATCTCTTCATGAAATACAGATTCCTCATCAGAAATTACATACACTTATGAATGATTACGACCAGCCAAACATATGTGCTGGTGAACCTGGATGTATGCATCCCATTGAAGGATTTCGGTCCTTACCTCTTTTATGCACACACACACACACACATATATACACGTATCATATAATATATTTTTTTCAACTTTTGGTAACAGGGCAGCAATCACTTGGGTGATGGTAAGTCGATTATGTCAGCCTCAGTGCTCAACTGAAGCTTATATTATCGAACCTGAAAGCACGAATAGCAAAGTCGACCTCCCACAGAATTTTATCTCACAATGTGTAGACGGACGAAACGCCGCTAAGTATTTTCCCCGTGTGCTAATGATTCTGTTAGGTCGCCGCTTTATATATGTGTAAATATAAGCAAAGTGGCATTCCTACGTAGAACTGCAACGTATATATATATATATATATATATATA
>NW_026330157.1:0-321 GCF_001194135.2 Octopus bimaculoides
CATACATACATACATACATACATACATATACATACATACATACATACATGTGTACGTGTGTGTGTCTTTTGTTCCCCACCACTACTTGACAACTGACGTTGGTGTGTTTATGTCTCCGTGACTTAGAGGTTCGGTATTAGAGGCCGATACGATAAGTACCAGGCTTTAGAAAGGAAGAGAAAAGAGGTACTGGGTTCGATTCGTCCGACTAAAGTTCTCAAGGCGGGGCACCAGCATGGGCGCAGTCTGATCACTGGAAAAAGTAAACGGTCAAAAGTAATACGCACACACACACACACACACTCACACCCAGGTACACAC
>NW_026330158.1:0-148 GCF_001194135.2 Octopus bimaculoides
TTTTGCAGGTAGGCATTTAGGAATCAGAAATGTCAAACTGGAAACAATCAGGTTAGACAATCCTCTTAACACTAACGAACAGAGCTTCCAGATGCTGCACAAATGGTACACAAGTTGTGATCAAGAGAAACGAACACTGAAAACACTG
>NW_026330158.1:219-325 GCF_001194135.2 Octopus bimaculoides
CAGAAGAAAAGTGAACTTGTGTGTAAATGTTGTAATTGTTTATACTCAAAGGTTAACCTTGCCTAAACAGAGACTCATGTTCAAATGCCTTCCAGCCAGGACCCTC
>NW_026330159.1:0-255 GCF_001194135.2 Octopus bimaculoides
GTTTCCGTCTACCAAATCCACTCACAAAGCTTTGGTTGGCACGAGGCTATTGTAGAAGACACTTGCCCAAGGTCACATGCAGTGGAACTGAACCCGGAAGTACGTGGTTGGGAAGTAAGTTTCTTACCACACAGCCACGCCTGCGCCTACAGAAGCTTTACACACACACACACACACACACACACACTCACACACACGTTTATGGTACGGCGACTGCGTTTGAAGGAGCTCTCTGTCGGTGCTACTAATATGTAT
>NW_026330160.1:0-260 GCF_001194135.2 Octopus bimaculoides
TTTTAGATCGAACGAACGTACGTTCAAGCAAAAGCTACGAACGATCGTCCTTAGAATTTTAGATCGAACGAACGTACGTTCAAGCAAAAGCCACGAAAGACCGTCCGTTGTATTTTAGATCGAACAAACGTACGTTCAAGCTAAAGCTACGAACGATCGTCCGTAGCAATTTAGATCGAACGAACGTACGTTGAAGCATAAGCTACGAAAGATCGTCCGTAGCAATTTAGATCGAACGAACGTACGTTCAAGCAAAAGCT
>NW_026330161.1:0-638 GCF_001194135.2 Octopus bimaculoides
ATATATATATATATATATATATATATATATATATATGCATGTACACACATGCATATCTATATAAATGAATGTATGGGGAATCACTTGATTCATTCTATTGCTACCGGAAGACTCACATACATAAGGTAAACAGTGGGCCAGGTAATATTTGGTGACATTTAATAATATGTACGTGTGAGAGAGAGAGAGAGAGGGAGAGAGAGAGAGGGGGAGAGGGAGAGAGTGAATGAGAGAGAGAGAGAGTGTGTGTAAACAAATAAAAAGTCATATACTCTAAAAAGAAAACATTACTGTTTGTATACATCCGGGATTGTTGGTTGCTTGGTCCAGCTAAATTATGCTTGAATTTCATTAATTTTATGGCTTGATTACCAAGCCCTCATCTGGAATGCTTGATTCTGCTTGATTCTTTGAATCCAATTTTTACATTATACACACATATATATATATATATCTTTGTATTTTGTATATGCCAGATGTCTACCAGTGTGCTCATAAAAAAAGCTCTTACGCTACTTATTGCTGGCTACTATATATGATTTTCAACATGTTGAGTAAGGAATCATTATGTATGCAGTACTCCATGTAGCATAAGATAAATAAATAACAAGAAATACTTCATGGATGAAGATTATATA
>NW_026330162.1:0-205 GCF_001194135.2 Octopus bimaculoides
TATTGTTGAAAAGAATCCATTTTTCATCACACATAAGAATATGATGCAAAAACGGTTCACTTTTATGCTGAAACAACAAAGAACAGCAAGTTCCAAGACAATGTGTCATTTGATGCTCGTTCTGTTTGTGTGGTACCCACTTGTCCAGCTTCTTTACCTTCCTGATTTGTTTCAGAGGGTCCAATACAGTTGGAATCGAAACATC
>NW_026330163.1:0-266 GCF_001194135.2 Octopus bimaculoides
GATGATGATAATGCTGATGATGATGATGATGTATATATATAAATATACATAAACTTTATAAGCACCAAGTGAGTTGGTCTTTTACAGATGGGAAAGCAAATTTCGAATGCTATATAAATGTGCAAAGAACCAAGAAAGATTAAGTATTTACCCTTAGAAAATGGGAAAAAATTGCCAGCAGGCAGCTATGTGGAATCAAACCCTGTACCTTTCAGATGCTGGGTGAGTGTCCTCTCTCTCTCTCTCTGTCTTTATATATATGAATA
>NW_026330163.1:400-591 GCF_001194135.2 Octopus bimaculoides
ACTCTCTTTTGCCGAACCTCAAAGTTATGGGGACGTAAACACACCACCATCGGCTGTCAAGTGATGTTGGGGGTACAAACACAGATGCACAAACATACACACACATACATATATATTTACATATATACAATGGGTTTCCTACAGTTTCTGTCTACCAAATCCACTCACAAGGCTTTGGGTGGCCTGAGGCT
>NW_026330164.1:0-291 GCF_001194135.2 Octopus bimaculoides
TGGTGATGGGGAAGGTAGAGATTAAACAGGATCAGTACTGAAGATGAAGGCTTATATATATACATATATACAACGGGCTTCTTTCAGTTTCTGTCTACCAAATCCACTCACAAGGCTTTGGTCGGCCCTAGGCTATAGTAGAAGACACTTGACCAAGGTGCCACGCAGTGGAACTGAACCCGGAAGCATGTGGTTGGTAAGCAAGCTACTTAACACACACCCACTCCTACACCTATATATAGGGATTAACGGTTCAACATGATGTATATATATATATATATATATATATAT
>NW_026330165.1:0-211 GCF_001194135.2 Octopus bimaculoides
TGTGTGTGTGTGTGTGTGTATGTATGCATATAAATATATATGTATATATGTATATATATATGTATGTATATATGTATAGATAAACATATATAAATATAAATATATATTTATGTATGTGTATATATACATATATAAAATATATGTAAGCTAAGTTATATAATACAATATACATACATACATACATACATACATACATACATACATATATATA
>NW_026330165.1:221-478 GCF_001194135.2 Octopus bimaculoides
TACATACATACATACATACATACATACATACATATATATATAGATAGATATACATATATAGAAATGTGTGTGTATGTATATATACATATATAAGGTGCATGTAAGTCAAGTTATATAATACAATATACATACACGAAGACACGAGAAACCATACATGTACATACATATGTATGTGTGTGAGTATGCACATATGTGGACGTATGCATGTATATACATACATACTTACGTACATACATACATACATACATACATACATA
>NW_026330166.1:0-1007 GCF_001194135.2 Octopus bimaculoides
ATATATACATACATACACATGAGGGCGCATGGCCTTGTGGCTAGGGTGTTGCTCACGAGCTCGTGGTTTCAATTCCTATACCGGGTTGTGCGTTGTATTCTTGAGCAAATCACTCCACCTGACATTGCTCTGCGATCATTTCGACACCCGACACGTGGTACAACGACCACATGTGAAAGCAACATCGATTTAATGGAGAGAGTGAGCTAATGTACAGCACGAACATTTGATCACTATAAACAAATCATTTGTGCAGGTCGTTCAGCAAAAAACATACGTCATCTTCGACCGGAGACTCAATCTCGTATATATACACACATATATACAGGGTGATTTTCAATACTATCGTTGCTATTTTGTTGATTATATTTTGATACGCACATACTCGCAGATACACGCTAACACGTGTGTGTGTGTGTGTGTGTGTGTGTGTGTGTGTGTGTGTGTGTGCGTGCGTGCATGCGTGCTTAATGTACCTACGTATATACATACGCGTATATATAACTATATCGTTATTGATATATATTCACATATATCTATCTATCTATCTATCTATCTATCTATCTGTGTATCTATCATTCCGTATCTCTGTCTCTATACGCGCGCACAAGCGCGCACAAGCGCGCACGCACACACACACACACATCAATTTACTGTTAAGTATATAACTCAATACTATAGTAGAGATTAATAATATATTTCAATTTGGTCGGATCAATCTCTTGCTATTATGAGTTTCGCCTACAGGTGCGCAGGGATTTCAGGCAAGTTTTGACAGGTTATGACAAGTAACTTGCCTGAAGATTCTGTGCATCTACAGGTGAAATTCAGAGTAAGAAGAAACTTGCCTAACCAAAATAATATATGTATTGCTAAATATATAAACACTCAATCTTTCTCTATTGTGCATATGGTCTTACTGCGTTCGAAATTCACTTTCTTGTCTGTAATATATATTAATATTAGAACTTCGATTGGAATAGTGTTGATATATTTTCGATTATTTT
>NW_026330167.1:0-267 GCF_001194135.2 Octopus bimaculoides
GAACCATGTGGTTGGTAAGCAAGCTACTTACCACACAGCCACTCCTGTAAGTATTCCATGTATTTTTATTGAGTTTCTCGCTAACGAATGAAGAATCCTTTGGGATTAATCCAGAAATGGTCCGATTCGGGAATAACGAATTCTAAAAATTTCTGTTAGCTTGCTTTCCTCGTTTCAACACGCTGTGTATTTATAGTGAAAAAAATAATGTATGCGATTAGACGATCTAAAGTCTATTTTTCAGCATATTGGCATAGAAATTTTTTT
>NW_026330168.1:0-239 GCF_001194135.2 Octopus bimaculoides
AGGGGAAGAGACATGGGGAGAGAGAGGGAGGGAGGGAGGAAAGGAAAGGGTGATAAAGACAGAGGGACGGATTGGAGACATAAGCGTGGGGGAGAAGGAAAAAGAGGTGAAAAGAAGAAAAAAGAAGAAAAGTTTGTGTTATTAAGCAATGTAAAAAAATACAATAATAATAATTATTATTATTATTATTATTGTTGTTGTACTTGGGGATGGTCATGTTGCCAGTTTAGCCAATAAAA
>NW_026330169.1:0-385 GCF_001194135.2 Octopus bimaculoides
GCACCTCATTTCATTGCTATTTAAAGGAGAACTGGAAGAGGTATTTAGATTATTGCTTTATACTTTGGAAAGATAGCATGAACAAACTCCTCGATTTCAAAATAATGCTTAACAATATTAATAGCAACATACAATTCACCATGGAACACAGCAGTAAACAACTCCCTTTTCTTGACATCCTAATTAAAATAGTCAATAACCACATCGAAACAGACATCTTCTATAAACCCACAAATTCTAAACAATACCTATTATTCAACTCATGCCACCCCAAACACATAAAAATTAATATACCTTATAATCTAGCGAAAAGAATCTGTACCATTGCTTCGGACACCTATACTCGTGAACAAAGACTCCTTGAACTCAGATCAACACTAATCAA
>NW_026330170.1:0-224 GCF_001194135.2 Octopus bimaculoides
GATGATGATGATGGTGGTGGTGGTGATGATGATGATGATGATGATGGTGACGATTCTGACGGTTGTAGTGATGATGGTGACGTTGATATGATAATGGAAAGCTGACGGAAGGAAGAACAGGGCAAATAGATAGACAGGTAGATGGATTGATGGATACAAACACAGAAAGAAAGTTAAATAGATAGACAGATAGATAGATAGATAGATAGATAGATAGATAGATA
>NW_026330170.1:246-613 GCF_001194135.2 Octopus bimaculoides
CAGAGAGACGGACAGAGGGCGAGACAGATATATAGATAGGTAAGTAGATAAAGATACATAAATGGACAAGTAAAGAGCTGTATAAGTTGAAAGCTCGAGAAAGTATTGGATTCACAAGAAGATAAACAAATAGATAGATAGAGAGACAAATTGGAGAGATAAGGAGAGAAAAAGGAGACTAAGAAGACCGATAGACAGAGAGGCAGATAGATAGATAAATAGATAGATAAATAAAGGAAATAGATAGATTAAGGAAATAGATAGACAGATAGATATAGACAGATAAAGGAAGTAGATAGATAGATAGATAAAGGAGGTAGATAGATAGATAGATTGATAGATAGATACATAGATAGATAGATAGATA
>NW_026330171.1:0-346 GCF_001194135.2 Octopus bimaculoides
AAATACATAAAATAAAAGAAGAGAAGAGGGAAGACGAAAGCAGAGGGCCTCGATGAGCAAATAAATAAACTAGAAAAATAATTAGTAGGTTAATCTTTCTTTAGGGGTACCAGTGTGTTGCCGAATCCAGTTATACTAAAGTACTTGCTTTATTTTCTTATTATTTATACATTCTCGTATCCCTACAAAAAGATCAGCCCACCGATTATTTTTCTATTTTCTATTTGTCTTTTTTTCTATTCATTTGCTCATCGACTTCAAGCTTTAATAACCGATGGTAGTCAATTTGTTTGTTTGATCAAAACTTTTCTCCCTTTTCTGCTTCATTTAAATTATATATATATAT
>NW_026330172.1:0-557 GCF_001194135.2 Octopus bimaculoides
TACACAAGGCTTTGGTCGGCACGGAGCTGTAATGAAAGAGAATTGCCCAAGGTGTCGCACAGTGGGACTGAACCCAAGGCGATATGTTTGGAAAGCAAGCTTCTCAACCACACAGCCACGCCTATAAAGGAGAGATACATTTTGGATAATATTCATCTTGGATAAGATACAATATACTTAACAATAAGATGAGATATTTTCGGCGAGAAGACCTTTGATTTCAATATTTACTCTAGCAATGCAACAACTAACAACGCTTCACCGTACAGGGTATTCAAGAATTAACTATCTGTTGCAATGAAATTGAGTAAATTAAAAAAAAAAAAAATGACAGAATTTTATGTTTATTACCAAAACAAATAGATTTATAAATTTTACATCAAACTTTTACTGAAAATTTTCAGCATGTCTATATCCTTGCATACTTCAAATGTCTCATTAGCGTGGTGAAACACATTTTGAAGCATTTCAGGTGTTAGCTCCTGTACTGCTACCTGAATGTGTTCTTTAAGCTCAGCTAAACGATTGCTCCATCTTTGGAATGGAGGTAAAGAAAA
>NW_026330173.1:0-492 GCF_001194135.2 Octopus bimaculoides
GAGAGAGAGAGAGAGAGAGAGAGACGTACAAACATACATACATACATACACATCTTCGCAGATGTATTACACATATTGACGTACACAGACAGACGTACGTGACTGTATGTGTGCATGCATGTATGTATTTGTGTGTATATATGATTATGTAATCACGGTTACATTTCTTCATGCTTTAGTATTTGACTTATTGGATAACCTCTTCAATTTAGACTACCGTTGTATCTTGTTACACACACACACGCATAAATGCATATGCACACATATTATTATGACACCTACACTGTATATGTACATATGTATATATAAACATATGTATATATAAACATATGTATAAATATATGTTTTTACATTATCAGAGATTTTCTTTTATATGGGTTCGCATCTCAAGGACAGCAATCGACTTGTTTCTATCCAAAGAAATTTTAACCCAATATTCAACATGCTAATATTGGTCTTAAACTTTGGCCCTAAGGCCAGTTATTTCGGGCG
>NW_026330174.1:0-300 GCF_001194135.2 Octopus bimaculoides
TTTTTTTTTTTTTTGCTGTCGGTTGAATTGGTTTCCATTTGTCAAATGCACAAGATATTGAAAAGATGTGTTGAAAAAATACATTGAATAAACATTCTAATTACTATACATACGTACATACGTTCGTAAGTACATACATGTACATACGTACGTACGTACGTATCTGCATAGATATGTACATACATACATACACGTACGTATGTACATATATGCATACATATTTACCTATACCTAAATAGATATACGTACATGAAAACATACATACATATGTACATGTATACATACAGACACATACATACA
>NW_026330175.1:0-371 GCF_001194135.2 Octopus bimaculoides
TATATATATATATATATAAATATTATTTTGTTTATGTATATGTAAATATATAAAAATAAAAAGATAAAGAGATGCAATGGTAAGCTTGGAGAAATATTTTATGGATAGAGTCTTACAGCTGTTTCTGGGAAATGCACTCTCAAGACATTGGTTAGCTCGACATAATAATAGAAAACATATGTCCAAGTTGCCGCCCAATATGACTGAATCCGAAACCAATATATACACACATTAAAACCGAGCTACAGAATATTAAACTGAACTATGATATAACCAGCATTGCTTGTGTTATTGTCTCTACATCACCTTTCATCGATAGGCTGTCTCCTGAGTTAATTACACATCGCTTCTGGCCCTTACAAGCAATCGTA
>NW_026330176.1:0-208 GCF_001194135.2 Octopus bimaculoides
GTGTTTCGTTAATGAAAAATGTGGCCCCCGTTTTAAAAAAGATCCCTTTAGTAATTTAAGCATATACTGGGAACAGGTGGATGATGGAGCTCTTAACTTGGCAGTAGCAGTCGTACATGTAACTGCTCACACAAGGTTATGTCTGCTTGTCATTACTCAGTTTTATTTCAAGGTTTCTAGCCAATAGAGAAAGATCCAGTTTCTAACC
>NW_026330177.1:0-386 GCF_001194135.2 Octopus bimaculoides
AGCATGTACATATTTAAGGAGCATTTAGTTAGGAACTTAATAGAGTACAAGATAGTTAGAGGTTATGAAACTGTCTAAGGGATAAATGCATCCGTATGCACTACCGGTGCATTAGCTCAATATGTATAGGCCTTGCTATAAGTTTAACAGTAGTTGGTAATTTGAATGGTAAACCGTGGTTTAATATTTTCAGATAAGAAAAGAAATGGAACAGCAATTAACAATTAGAAGTTGATCATTGGTATTAAAGGGTCTGCAAATTTACTTAAAAAATAACGAACTGAAACAGGTGTAAATGCTTTTAAAATACAAATAATACCAATACCTTTCAATACTAATGATCAACTTCTAATTGTTAATTGTTGCTCCATTTCTTTTCTTATCTG
>NW_026330178.1:0-844 GCF_001194135.2 Octopus bimaculoides
TTCTTTAACAACAATGAAACAACGAGGTATGTAACAATTTGTCAGTGTTCTATTTATTTTTTTCTTTGTGAAAATCGTGCGAGTGTTATCTATAAATTTAGCTGTACTTGGTAAATTTAAGATTTAAAAATGTTTTCCTTATTTTTTATCTCTGTATGTTGGTTCATTCAATTAGAAAATAAAACCTAATGACGATGTAATTAGCAACAAGCACATTTGGTTTCTTAGTTTTTGTTTGTTTTTTTGTTTAAATTCTTTACTTGACTGTTATATTTCTTACGAAGAGTGAAAAAATGTTTTCCATATTCTTAATCTCCGTATTTTCCCCGTACATTGAAAAATAGATGGTGAAAAGATCAATGTGTGTGTGGCTGGATTTCCGAGGCTGAAAATGTAAAATGCTTTTTATACTTCTTAAACATGAGATATAGTTTCAAAAACAGGGTTTGGTAGCATATTTCTTACGTAGAGAGTCTGCATTCTTATTTTTTAAATTTTATTATATATTTAAATTTCATTCTATTCTGTTGCATTTTGCTTTATTTTTCAGCTGTTTGTTTGACGAAACAAGTTACTCTTCATTGAAAACGACCGCGTAACGTTGTCTGTGTTTGAAAACCAGCTTCATTTGTGGCTCTATTTAATCATATTTCTCCATTGTTTCAAAAACAGGGTTTTGTAGCATATTTCTTACGTAGAGAGTCTGCATTCTTAATCTATTTAATCTATTCGCAAAACACGTTGGCATAGAGGGCTAGAAGGGTCAATGAGACTTCTGACGAAAGTAATTTGCAATTGGCTCAGACCTCTTTGCATGCTTTGAGCAGGAGAGTCACTGAAAGTG
>NW_026330179.1:0-616 GCF_001194135.2 Octopus bimaculoides
GACCATCATAGGACACCTAGCATGCTAGAAGGAATAGCCAAAATCCAAACTACTATTAGGGACAACTCTTGAAGGGAATGAAAAATAAAAACATTTATATATATATAATAGGCTTCTTTCAGTTTCCGTCTACCAAGTCCACTTACAAGGCTTTGGTTGGTCCGAGGATACAGTAGAAGACACTTGTGCAACGTGCCACGTAGTGGGGAAGAACTCGGAAGCATGTGCTTGAGAAACAAATTTCTTACTACACAGCCACACCAGCGCCTAGGAATATAAATTCTATGAATATGTTTGGAAATAGGTGGCAGTATTTCCTTCCTGGCGCTATTTCTTCAGTTTGGGCATCATATCAAACCATTCCCAAGATTACCATTTGCCAAGTTTAACATTTACAATTTATTTCGACCGATCAATAAAGTATATACTATTAATATACAAGGAGCATTCCTTCATCAATAAATATGATGGAGAAATGCTGTTTATTACTTAAACCTTCCTGTAGCTACAATATAGTTTCTATTAAAAAGGTGGTGAGCTGGCAGAAACGTTTGCACGCCGGACGGACTGCTTAGCGGTATTTCGTCTGCCGTTACGTTTTGAGTTCAAATTCCGC
>NW_026330180.1:0-757 GCF_001194135.2 Octopus bimaculoides
CACACTACCATCGGTTGTCAAACGATGTTGGAGGGACAAACACAGACACAAACAACAAACACACATATACATACATATACATATATACGACGGGCTTCTTTTAGTTTCCGTCTACCAGATCCACTCACAAGGCTTTGGTCGGCCCGAGGCTATAGTAGAAGACACTTGCCCAAGGTGCCACGCAGTGGGACTGAACCCACATATATATATTATATATGAACAGACTCATAAATACATCCTTTACCTGTTTTAGTCATTGGACTGCGGCCATGGTGAGAGCACCGACTTGAAGAATTTTGGATGAACGAATCGATCCCAGTATTTATACTATCAATTTCTTGGGTCGAACCTTCTAAGTTACAGGGAAGTAAATACACCACCACCGGCAGTGGCAGACTGGGTCTAAAAATATTGGTTGTCAAGAGACTAAAGGGGCCCACCCGCAAATGCAATGCTATAATTTAATTTTTTTTCTTTAATTGTTCTTTTCAACTGTCTACAAATATAGCCAGGCTGAAAAAATTAATGCATTCGTCCAGGAGTGAACAAAAAATTCTCGAACTTGAGGGGATGGGCCCCTCAGATATTAACATGGGCCGCCATATGTGGATTCTAATGGCGCAGGGGCCCACTTGCCATCGGGAAAGCTGGCAACTTAGCCAGTCTACCAGTGACCACCGGTTGTGATGTGGTGGTGCGAGACAAATACAATCAGAAAGAAACACAGTTTATATATATATATATATATATATATATA
>NW_026330181.1:0-325 GCF_001194135.2 Octopus bimaculoides
TGTACACTAGCTATTCTGCAGCAGAACTATAGAATGTTTAGCCACAACCTGACTACCTATCTATCACCTTCTTCATTCATACACAATTGTAGATGATTCGCTAAGCGTATCATGAGCGTGCACCCACATTGACAATTGTATTAACAAAGAAGACACAGGGAAGTCGCTAGATTTGCAGGAAGTAGCAGTCAAAGCCCCTTCGAATCTACCAGGCGAAGGAAAGAACACAAGCTAAGGGAGAATGATACATACTCCAAAGAAGATGAGATGGCCATGGTATAGATAGAAAGATAGATAGATAGATAGATAGATAGATAGATAGATA
>NW_026330182.1:0-459 GCF_001194135.2 Octopus bimaculoides
AAACTGAAGCAAGTGCAATTTCAGGTCATCATCATTATTGAAAGTTTTACTAGGTGCAAGGTCAGAGCTATATGGTAGATGTAGCATCACTTCCCAACCAAGCTCCAATAATTTTTCATGGGTTAGCAAAAACGTGTGTGGTCTAGCGTTGTCATGGTGGAACACGATTTCTTTACGATTTGCCAATTCTAGCCGGTTTTTTTTTTTGCTTCTTCCAGTTTCATTAGTTGTTGACAGTAGACATCTGAATTGATCGTTTGGTTCCTTGGAAGCAGCTCAAAATACACAACACCTTTGTAATCCCACCAAATTGACAGCATGACCTTTTTTGATGCAATTCAGCTTTCGATGTGGTCTGTACTGGTTCATTACGCTTGGACCATGATCGTTTTCGATTGATGTTACTGTAGACAATCTATTTTTCATCACCAGTGATGATTCGTTAAAAAAAAAAAAAAA
>NW_026330183.1:0-365 GCF_001194135.2 Octopus bimaculoides
AGAGAGAGAGAGAGAGAGAGAGAGAGCTAAATAGATCTTCAGAGAAGAAATCCCCCCAGGGAAGTGTTTCGGCCCTGAACTTCTTACACTAAGGGAGCCGGGACTCATTCTGGTCGTGACACTTGGAGCCCTTCTTCTAACACTTGAATATCGGAGACTTGTTATGCATTTAAACCGGGTGGAGATATATTTATATATATAGAACATAACCATTTTGTTACACTGAACGCGCTTTCCTTCTAACGTACGGAGAACTAATTGATTGTATACTTCCATACATACATTTATGTATGTGTGTATGTGCGTGTTTGTATGTATGTCTATGTATGTATGCATGTATGTATGTATGTATGTATGTATGTATG
>NW_026330184.1:0-583 GCF_001194135.2 Octopus bimaculoides
AAAAAAAAAAAAGAAAAATGATTTTGTTTAAAATATTTCTTCAGTGGAAGATGTAGGAGTGAAGGTGGTTCTTACATTTTGGCTGTGGAAACTTTGTAGAATATAAATAATACACAAGCTCACATAAATAGAAAAGAATTTTTTATCTGATAAACGATGTAAGTAAAAAAAAAAAGGAAGAAAGAAAGAAAAAGAAAAGAGAAAGGAAGGTGAAGAATTTTAAAAACAAAATGATTTTTCTTTGAGATCTATTGAAGCTGACAACGGTAACACTATGAACGAATGCATAACATGAACATTAACTCCACCAACGCTGTAAATATTAATAATAATACTAACGTTGCTAAGATGGTCGACAGCAGTAACAACAATAAAACAGTTATGACATAAACTTAAGCAAAACAGCAACAACAACAACAACATATTTTGCGAGTGTCAGACGCGGGATGCAGGTTGGGAAATGGAATTCATGAGGATCATAGGATCTTCGTCGTCATCGTCGACGCCGTTGTATTTTTTAATACTATCTTTGCTATTTCATTGCAAGTATCTTTGTTTCTCATCTCTCTCTCTCTCCCTCTCT
>NW_026330185.1:0-855 GCF_001194135.2 Octopus bimaculoides
AATACAAAATAATTCTGGGTGATGGGGACAGAACAAACACTCAAAGATAATTCAGTCTAGAACTAACACCTCCTCAGTACTGAAAAAGAAACCCTTGCAAAGTTTTTGAGACTCACTATATCTATGTACATATGATGAGCAAGGGTTAATCTTTGGAATGTGACCATACATATTTGTATGTTGTTGTGCGCAAACATGAATGAGAACATCTCAAATATTAACCCTGCTCTTCTGACATGAGAAAGAAACATCAGCCTTAGTTAGTTTCTAACACTCTATACCAAACTCACACAATAAAACATGAAATGAAGTACAGCTCACATATCTGGAAATGAAACCAATCTACACAAGAATATCCTTGAGCAAATCCCAAAGCAGAGTAGCTGACTGACAAAATTTCACATACCAATGCATTACATTATCAGGCTTAGAGGTATGGAGTTTTCTCTAACATGCTTTTCAGTTAGTGCTACAAAAGCTCCTTGTGCTCCTAGTGGCATATAACCTCTACACTGTCCCTTCCATAACAGACTCTCATAACTTTTCCTCTTAATGTTCTTACTACATTTTACCCTCAGTGACTCATTTTATACAATCTTTCATCTGCAGTGCATTAAGCTGCAGACTTCTCTCTCCTGACTTTCACAGCATACATAAACTCACAGAAGATAAAATTAAACATCAGCCGTAACAGTCTCAACAATTCCAGACAGCTTGCAGGTGACATGGAAACAAATCCTCTTTTGCATTACGCCATATAAAACAATATTGTACTCAAGAATAACAAGATTTAACATGTAAATCTAATTTACTTTCATACATACATATGTACATGCAGGCTTATATATGTACTTA
>NW_026330186.1:0-1304 GCF_001194135.2 Octopus bimaculoides
GTTTGTGCCAGTCACGAGGCCAAACATCCCTGAAAGTTTCATCTGAATCAATTCAGCAGTTCTTGAGATATCTTGTCTACAGACAAGACTGAAAACAATACCTCCGCCATCACTAAGGCAGAGCTAATAATAATGATAATAATTTCTTAATTTCTTAGGCAGAGTTGAAGCCAGTAGGATTTGAAATCGGAAGATCATTTAAGAACACAAATATGTGCTGCAAGTGATTTTGTCTACCACTCTACAAGCTCTGTAAATTCTTGCTTTAAGACCAAAAGGTGTTTATTCTATGTCACTGCTTCACACATCTCTTCATGATTCAGTTCTGCCCTGACAGCCACTGTGTGCTATCACTGCATAGTATTAACGGGTTTCTGCTAAAGGAAACTTCGCTTCAGAGTTGTCTTCCTTGGTATCTGGTACAGAAGAGAACCAATGAGATCAAAAGGTATCCATCGGTCCAATGAGGAGTGCTCAGAGCTGACAGCAAGAATTTTTTTCCAGAACAAACTGCAGTTCAAAGCTTTTGCAGGTTCAAATATTTTTTGGAACATATTTGAACTCTGCATCACTAGTTTACAGAGGATTTGTTTGTTGGACACAGTGTGAGGCAACTGTCGTTGTCACTAGGTCTAACATCATATAACTAATACTACCATTAGTGCTATCCAAGCTACAGTTGAAAAGGCAAGCCACTGGGTTTGGTTAAAAAGGGACGATGAGTGATGGCTAAGAGAATATTGAGTGAAACCTGATGACAAGCTGGTGAAGCAAGCAGGACTCATTTTAGTGAAGGGGACTGGTACGCAATGACACCGTTGAGAGGAAGGCCCCAGAATGGTGCACATTCTTTCCTGATGACATCATAAGCCTTCTAGTATCTGGTATGTGGAGCTTTCTACTGGTAGCACTTGCTTCTGCAAATTGTTTCCAAAAAATAAATGTACACACACACACGTGTGTATATTTATATATAATTTGTATTTATGCATATGAATATGTATGTGTGTGTGTGAGTGTATACATATATTTATATGTGAATGGGTATCTGTATATACATATGTATTATATAGATATATATATAATCTATGTATATGTGAGGGCACATGGCCTAGTGGTTTCAATCCGTGGACCAGGTGATGTGTTATGTTCTTGAACAAAGCACTTTACCCCACATTGCTCTGTAATGCCTTTGACACCTGTCATACACTGTGCACTTTGTTCAGGTAAGGTCGATTTGATGAGGGTAGTGAGCGACTGTACAGCACATACATTTGATCACTATGAACAAATCACTTGTGAAG
>NW_026330187.1:0-362 GCF_001194135.2 Octopus bimaculoides
ATATATACATATATTGTCCCACCACCACCATTGCTTCACGCCGATGTTAGTGCGTTTGCATCTCTGTAATTTAGCTGCTCAGCAGAAGAGACTGATTGAATAAGCACCAGGCTTACAGGGAATAAGTACAGGGGTCAATTTCTTCGACTAAAGGGTGATGATCAAGCATGACCACCGTCAAATGACTGAAACAAGTAAAAAGAAAATTAAAAGAATACGAGAAAGACGTTCCGCACCACTAAACCAAGAAGGTTCTTTGAATATGCACGATGTATTTTAAGGTTAAATAGTAATTCCGTTTAAGTTTGTGTGAACTGAGATATTTTGGTTGGATTATATAGCCATTGGTATTACATTACTTT
>NW_026330189.1:0-200 GCF_001194135.2 Octopus bimaculoides
GCTTCCACGCCTGAAATTCCTTCTCTAGTTCTGGTAGTGATTCAGAAATAAGGTCATTGTTATCAGCATAGAGGAGCTTTCATGAGCAACACATCTGAAATTAATTCCTCTGTTATGGCCTAGACGACTATGATGAACAAGAGGGGGCTGAGAAACGATCCTTTGTGCACTCCTGCATGTATACTTAATTCATAGCTATA
>NW_026330190.1:0-236 GCF_001194135.2 Octopus bimaculoides
ACATACATTTCAATTAAAAAGAGTTTGATTCGGAAACCTTTCACTTGTTTTAAATCGTCAATGGCTTACTTACTGGTTTCGAACTGGTCCCGAGTAGTTACCTTCTTCTGTAAGAAGATGTCTCATGTATGCAAACTTGGTCAAGGGATGCAGTTCAACACTTGGTAGCTAAAAGATGTTGCCGAAGGAATATGATGCGACATTCAAAGGCATATGTATGTATGTATGTATGTATG
>NW_026330191.1:0-1687 GCF_001194135.2 Octopus bimaculoides
CAGACAGACAGACAGACACACAAACCTAAGCTTTCTTTGTCAGTCATAATGCTTATGTCGAGTGTGATATTTGAGGCCCACCAACGATTTGCAAATGTTGCAAGTATGAGAATTATGGGTCAGTGTAGGCGGTATATTTGCAGCCACTTTTCTCCTTTATTTGGCACCCTTTAGCCTGTTATTTCTAGTTTAAAGAAGGTCTCTCTTACCATTTTGACACGATGATCTCCATTTTGAACGTGGTGTGTGTGTGTGTGTGTGTGAATATACATACACACCGATACCCAGTAATATGCATTTATCTTGTAAATCTACTGACTCGGAGAATAAAGCCAACGACCGTATAAATCTCTTCCAATTGTACAGAGACATTTCTCTAACAAAGGTTATGTCATTATGTGCTACCATAGATCAATTATATTTAAAAGTCACAGAGGTACGCAGAGGTGGCGGGGAGACCACAAGAAAGGTCAGCGTGTCTCTTTTTTCAAACAAGCTGTCATTGTGGCTTTTCAGCAGCAGATGGGAAGAGTTGTTGCATATATTGGTGCAGGCATGGCTGTATGGTTAAGTAGCTTTCTATGCAGTCATATAGTTTTGGCTTCAATCCCATTGCGCGGCATCTCGGGCAAGTTATTTCTACGATAGCTCCAGACCATTCACGTACCGTCAGTAATTACTCAGGGTAGGCAGTTGGTGATCTTTATGCAGTAAGACACAAAAAATAAGCGAAACACAGGCGCTCGACTGAGTTGAAGGCAGATTTACTTCTGCCTTTATAGTACGTAAATAAAACGTTGTTGTAGGAATGTACGCAGCACGTGTAGTACAGCAGTACTATACATAGCTTTCATACTGAGATTGAAAAGCAGGGTGAATTATGCCTTCCTAAACTAGAAATAAATAAAATATTTTGCATTTTATGCATAGTAATCAGAGTAACCTTCATAATTGTATTGCATTAGGTGTTTATTTTGCCATAAAAGGAAAATGTTGCTATCGATCTATTTTTTTCAAGGTAGGCGGTGCCTACCTTGCTTATCTAGGCGGCACGTCCCTGTCCCAGACCTAACAATGATGCCCTATGAATGAATATGGTAGACGGAAACTGTGGAAGCCTGTCACATACATACATACATACATACATACATACATATATTGGTGCAAACAGAAAAAAAACTAGAACTCAAATTCTGAGTATATGTATATTTTTATTAGTATATAGCAGAAGTAGCAGAGTGACTCAAGATCCGAGAGTTTCGTGAGTTGACACTTCAGTTTGATAAGCCCCACGGTACGAAATACTGGGAGCCACTCTGTTGCTTCTGCCTAATATTAATACAAATATTTATGTGTGTGTATACACACACACACATACACATAATATATATGTGTGTGTGTGTATACACACACACACACATATGGTTGTGAGGCGTAGAAGTGGTTGTGTGGTAAGAAGCTTGCTTCCCAACGACATACCCCGGGCACAGTGACGCCACAACTCATTTCTACAGCTGAGTGAAGTGGAGCAACGTGAAATAAAGTGTCTTGCTCAAGAACACAACACACAGCCTGGTGTGGGATTCGAACTTGCAACTACATGATTATAAACCCGACACTCTAACCCCTGAGCCACGCACCTCACTCACTCATCTATCTCTCTCTCTCTCTATCTATCTATCTATCT
>NW_026330191.1:4517-4993 GCF_001194135.2 Octopus bimaculoides
CGGTTCGGCAAAAGAGACCGATAGAATAAGTACTAGGCTTACAAAGAATAAGTCCTGGGGTCGATTTCCTCGACTAAAAAGGCGGTGCTCCAGCATGGCCACAGTCAAATGACTGAAACAAGTAAAAGAGTAACAGAGTATATATACATAAAATGGCGGTGCCCCAGCATGGCCACAGCTCATGAGCTGAAACTAGATAAAATGAAATAAAATGAAAATATATAGTTTTAATCTCGGTGCGTAACTTTTGGCCACTCTTTATGTATGTACGCGCACACATCCATACACACACACATACACACACACCTCGCTCACATCTGTGTGTGTGTGTGTGTGTGTGCAAGAGTACTAGGGTGTGCGTATATATGTGTGTACGTGTGTGAGACGAACTATGCTAAAAGCCAAGTCCCACACCTCTTCGCTTTGCAAACGAGGTCAATGTAGTTAGCTTTATTGGACACACACACACACACACA
>NW_026330192.1:0-391 GCF_001194135.2 Octopus bimaculoides
GAAATGAACTACACTGATCTTAGATGACAACACAGCAGAAATGATCAGTCACAAAAGACAACATGAAAACAGAACTACAAAATATACAAACAAGAAATGAAGAGAAAAATCACTTGATGGCCAATACCCTGCAAAGCTTGACAGAGAAGAAGTGAGCCTAAGTAAAAGTCAACAATGGCTCAAAAGTTATGGACTAAAAACTGAAATGAAAGGACTGATTCTCGCTGCAAAAGACCAATGCCTGACTGCAAACAACTACAAAAGCAAAATAATGAAAACAGGTCCTAACACCAAATGCAGCCACCACAATGAAACAGTTGATCATACCATCTCTTTACCAAATCTGAATATATATATACATATATACATATATATATATATATACATATAT
>NW_026330193.1:0-211 GCF_001194135.2 Octopus bimaculoides
GATTGGGAGAAAAAAGAGATCAGTTGTTAATGTGCGTGAGTGTGTGAAGTTAATTGCCATCTCTAACAATTACCGCTTGTCTTTGCTGAGGTGCTTTGTGTGTGTGTGTGTAAAAACTTAATGAAAACATGCATTGTCTTCCGAGAAGGAAGTATCATAGACATATGTGTAATCTTTGCTGGGAAACTTCCACGCATATATGGCCGACTGT
>NW_026330194.1:0-220 GCF_001194135.2 Octopus bimaculoides
GGTTGGTAAGCAAGCTACTTACCACACAGCCACTCCTGCGCTTATATATAGATATATATATATATACACATCTACACTCACACATACACACACACACGTTATTTGTATGGGTGTCTTTGTGTCTCTCTCTGAACACAGCCCCGGTTGACCACCTGTGCTAAACAAAAAACAATACTGGGGTCAATTTGTTTGACTAAGATTCTCCAAGCCAGGCCCTCCC
>NW_026330195.1:0-498 GCF_001194135.2 Octopus bimaculoides
GGTCCTGCACCCAAGCAAAACAATATATTTACATACAGGGTAACAAGGTGGAAAATGTTAGGTGAGGGTACAAGAGGATGCTATGACAAAGTAAGTTTAAATTTCAGACATACAACTGTAATAGTGTTTCTGAATGACAGCAGATTAATTATCATGTTAATAGATTATATAGAAAGTACAATAGCACATTGCCTGACACTGCAATACTAGATATCTATATAGCTTCTAATTAATCTAATTAATAAAACATGTGACCTGTGTTACAATGAATATAATTGTGTTTCAGCACAGTTGATATTACTGTAGTTCCATGAAAGAAAAATGTTACCAGATCCAATGCCAAATACTAATAATAAATCCTTTACTCTTGTCAGATCCGAAGTGCTATCAAAAGGTTTCCAAAAATGTTATGTTCAATAAAAAATAATTTTCTATTCAAATTTTAACGTCATTTCCTTTAAAATGGTCACTTTTCGTAGCAATACACCAATCCCAGCA
>NW_026330196.1:0-426 GCF_001194135.2 Octopus bimaculoides
CAAATGAAAGAAAATGTGTGAGTGCACAAGTGTGTGTGAGAAAAAACACAACATATTAGAAGTGTCTGTAGAGAAAAATCCAGTTCGTATAAAAGTTATACAAGATTATAGTATGTCCATACGCAGGAAGTTGTGGTCCGTGAGCAGAGCTGTAGTTGAGCGTCGGATGCTAGTTGTGACCGGTTACCTGGTACAGAATATTCTATAAAAGTTACACAAGGAAATTTGGAATGTTAATACGCAGGAACTGTAATATAGCTGTGTTCTGTATGTGTGGTGGTAATGATGTCCTGTTGAAACTGTTGGCGACGTCGGGGGAATGCTTGTAGTTGGTAGTAGTTGTTGTTGTCGTCGCGGTGGTAATCTTGGTTGAACGAAGCTGGTGGCGAAAAGGCTGCTCGGTGATGATGGTGTTTGAAGAGGTGC
>NW_026330197.1:0-203 GCF_001194135.2 Octopus bimaculoides
TTTAGAATAGAGGCAGCTGATGAAGGAAAAGTTCCATAAGTGGCTCATCTCTTGTCCTATGTGTTCATTCTGTTGTCTGTAAAAAAGTCCGTTTTTTTGTGCTTTATGTTCCTGTTCCTTTTTTGACGTCCTGTACCTGGATATGCATCTATCTATACATGTAGATGTAGGTATGTACATATATGTATGTATACATACATATG
>NW_026330198.1:0-325 GCF_001194135.2 Octopus bimaculoides
GTGCCAGTGCTTGTACCAACATTTGTAATATCGGATTAGACACACGTTGAGATACGCAGGTTGGACATCACGACCAAAGAGGTTCTGATCTGCAGCTTCCAAATTAACAGCGATACCGACAGGATTTATGTGAGACGAACTGATAGCGGTAGAGGCTCAAGGCCGGTCCAAATAGTCTTTGAACGTCGCATTGTACCACTCAGACAATACCTGTAGAACAGTATAAAAGTAAATGAGTGGCGTGTGTGTGTGTGTGTGCACGCGCATGCATGTGTGTGTGTGTGTGCACGCGCATGCATGTGTGTGTGTGTGTGTGTGTGTGTGT
>NW_026330198.1:1384-2267 GCF_001194135.2 Octopus bimaculoides
GTCCTGCCCGAAGCTCGTCGAAACGCCGGTAGCTGATGAAGTAGAATGTTCTCTATGTGGCTCGTGTGTTCTAGTCTACGTTTGTTTGCAATGTCCTGTACCCAGATATGCACCTATACATACAGGTAGATGTCGGTATGCACATACCTGTACGTATATATGCATATACTCATTTACTATATATATATATATATATATATACACACACACACACACGGTGTAATCGTCGTGAAACAAGGATTAGATAGATAGATAAAGGTATATATAATTATCTCAGGATGCTAAGTGTATGTGATCAAATTTAACGGTAAGTGTAAAATAAAAAAATACTTGTCTATATTTCTATATATTCCCTTGCTTCACACTTTCAGGGAAAACAGTATCCCGATCAACGAACTGCTTTTATGAGGTGAAACATTTTGATAAGCGCCATAACAAAGGAACCTCGAACACATGAAGATAATTGCGTTGTGTGGGACGCAGACATGTCGTTCGCATTAATGGGATTGCCGTGCGCATGCGTCTGCAGCTCATCCAAGAGGATGCAAAAACATGGAGAAAGTGGCCCATACCAAAATGCAAACCGGAAATAATATTTATGCCATTAGCAGGCTCACGCACACGCACGTACACACACACATCTATTTGTGTATATGTATGCATACGTGTGTATGTATAGAGATAAACATGGTTGCAAACAGACACAGATACATTCATGTTTACGTATGTTTGTGTATCTGTCTAATTTTCTATCAATCAATCTATATACATACGCACATAAATACATATGCAATATATAAATATATATTATATATACATACATGTAATATATAAATGTTATATATATATGATATATATATGTAATATATATATGTAATATATA
>NW_026330199.1:0-436 GCF_001194135.2 Octopus bimaculoides
TGAATGTTTGTGTGTATGTACCTTCTTTTGCTCTCTCTCTCTCTCCCACTCTGACTCTCTGTCTCTCGCTATATGCGTAAGTCTGTTTTCTATTTATCTTCTTAAGAAGAAGACAAAACTTTATGCGTTGAAGCTATTGTGAATGATCGGCTGTAAGAAGGTTCATAAAAATAGGTAGGAATAATAGATAAACAAGAGGAACTGTAGAATAATACATTGATCATGTATAAGATGTTTTATGAAACACCTTATCAAAAACTGAAGGAACATTGAGAAAGTGTTGAACAGAATTAAAGTATGTAGCCGCGGGCCTATATTTGTCTTTCCCAATAGGAGATGAGAAGAGAAGAGAAGAGAAGACGAAAGATCGAGTGGGATGAGAAAGAGGAAGCGAGAAAAGATAATTACAAAAAGTAGGAGCGTGATAAAGATACAC
>NW_026330200.1:0-215 GCF_001194135.2 Octopus bimaculoides
GTTTCAGTCATTTGACTGTGGCCATGCTGGAGCACCGCCTTTAGTCAGGCGAACAAATCGACCCTAGGACTTATCCTAGTACTTATTCTATCGGTTCCTGTTGCCGAACCGCTAAGCTACAGGGACATAAACACACCAATATCAGTTGTCACTCAATGGTGGGGGCATAAACACATACATACATACATATATATATATATATATATATATATATA
>NW_026330201.1:0-238 GCF_001194135.2 Octopus bimaculoides
AAGACAACTATAAAAGATAAATGGTGCAGTCAGATCTCAGAACACTGAGCCTCAGAAAGATTGTAAAAGACAAAATAGATGCTTATATTACAAAAGGCTCAGAAAGTGCCATAAACCACTTGGATTTACTGCCTCCTGTTTAAATCAAAATACCAACATAAACAGTGTAACTATGTTGGGGATTAACATGGAATTCCATTAAACACTTATAAACTCTTTGATGTTGTTATGGTGTTAA
>NW_026330202.1:0-154 GCF_001194135.2 Octopus bimaculoides
TGCCTATACACATGTATGTATATACGTATATATGTATGTATGTGAGTATGCACGTATGTACTTATGGATGTATATGAGTAATAGGGTAAGTGTGTAGACGTGTCTGTGTGTGTGCATATGTATGTACATGTGAATGTATGTTTATGTACTGATA
>NW_026330202.1:164-305 GCF_001194135.2 Octopus bimaculoides
TGTATGTACATGTGAATGTATGTTTATGTACTGATATGTGCGTCAGTTCAGGTTGTATACATGACAGTTACTTTGTTGAAGGTTGTATATACACATATATACATATGCATATACACATATGTACATATGTGTATATGCATA
>NW_026330202.1:315-422 GCF_001194135.2 Octopus bimaculoides
TATGCATATACACATATGTACATATGTGTATATGCATATGTATATATGTGCGTATATACTGTCATGTATACAACTTGAACTGACGCACATATCAGTACATAAACATA
>NW_026330203.1:0-1026 GCF_001194135.2 Octopus bimaculoides
TTATTATTATTATTACTATTATTATAATAATAATTATTATTATTATTATTCAAAAGCATCAATTATCATTGGGATGTTTTTAAATACAGCAATCAGCCACCATATTCACATTCTAACTTCTTTCATATCTCTCCTCTACTACTTTCATATCGTGGTGGACTATTTCTCCTTTTTCATGAGTGACGTCTCTCAAATTTTGTAGAAATTGATCCGAGTGACTGAACAAAAAATTGATGCTCATTTTGCATCCCAACGAATAAAAAAGACCAAAGCATTTTTCAACAATTTCCTTTGTTGTTGCCAAAATTTTTTTAAGTATACCGTGTTACAAGCATATAATTTTAAGATATTATTGTGTTCAAGATTCTGTAACAATAAAATAGAACGACCTAAGGCCTTCTTTTGTATTTTCTCTATCGTAGGAAAAAAACATAGCTATTTCTAGCCGAAATCTTACTAGAATTAAACTCTCAACGCGCAAAATCAGCTGTAGTCATCATCTTACTATACTTTTTGCAAGATAAGAGTGGTGATGAAGCATTTTTGACACTTAACCCACTGCTCCAGAGACAGACCAGGACATAAAATCAAGGAAAATTGCATATTCTGTGAAAAATGAAGGTAGTGTGTAAATGAAAATCCTAATTTGATTGGTGAAAACGAATAGCATATCTGGATTCAACACGAAAAGTTCTTCAGAAACACTTGTCTATTCAACAGAAATATTTCCATCCTCAAATTTTGTAGATCTGTCTAATCAATCCAACCTCGCATACTAAAAGATATATTGTTAGAAAAGGATACTGTAAGAAAAGTGGAAGTGCTAATCTTGTCTCCAACTATAATAAATAAAATGACCAAATCGTAAAGCATACAAAAATGCAAATCTTTAGAAAGTGTAAAATAAAAAACAAGAAAATTACATCTGAACGCACCCTTGACTTGGTAGCAAGTAATCAGTAGCATTATTATTATTTCCTTGAGGAGTCTCCGTTCTGATACAATAGACATCTTTGTTACCTACAA
>NW_026330204.1:0-514 GCF_001194135.2 Octopus bimaculoides
TGTTTATTTTCACTGTTTCATTTTCCTGTCCTGTTTTCTGTCCGCCACTACATTCCTCCACGTAACAAACCTAATTTAAATTTAATTTGTGGTCCGTGGGAAGAGCCATTCTAACAATGCGTCCTGCCCTAACTCTTCGAAACGCTTAGCTTTAGAATGGTGGCAGCTGATGAAGGAAATGTTCTCAATGTGGCCTGTGTGTTTTCTGTACTCTGTTTATCATTTTGTCCACGTTTTTTTGCTACGTCCTGTACCCAGATATGCATCTATATATACATGTAGATGTAGGTATGTACGTATATACGCATATATTCATATATTATTTGTATTATATATATATAGACAGTTGTGGAATTTTGTTTTTGTTTTTCTAGAGCATTAATTTGCAGCTTATTTTTGTAAAATTGTGTATTTCAGTACGTGTGTCTGTCTGTGTGTCCACCAAAATGTCAATCCAATCCTTTGTTCATTACTTAGTCAAACACTCTGTGTAATTTGCTTGTGTGTGTGTGTG
>NW_026330205.1:0-397 GCF_001194135.2 Octopus bimaculoides
ATGACCGCGAGTCCGCTGCCCTAACCGCTGGGCCATTGCGCCTCCACACATACATGCATACATACATACATACATACATGCACACATACATATATATATACGTTTTTATGTATGTACGTATGTATGTATGTATGTATGTATGTATGTATGTATGTATCTATCTATCTATCTATCTATCTATCTATCTATCTATCTATCTATCTATCTGTCTGTCTGTCTGTCTGTCTGTCTGTCTATCTATCTGCATAATCGGCGCTATTAAAAAACCTGATATTGAGTTCCCTTTTCTAAGTTTGTGGTTATTTGTTCCATTGAAGAAACAAAATCTCTCTCTCCCCCTTTCTCTTTCCCACATGCACACACACACACACACACACACACACACACACACACACAC
>NW_026330207.1:0-380 GCF_001194135.2 Octopus bimaculoides
GAACGTCATCTGATAAGCTCTGTACTAATTGCCTGTTCAGCTCCTTGCTGATCTGTGTCAGGGAACGGAATAATTTAGATTAATGCAGGCGAAAAAAGAAAAATGTCGCTCCCCAACTGAAAACAAGAAAAGTAAAAATCTTATAACTTTAAAAAAATGTAAAATTACTGAAAGACACATCATTCAGATACACTTGCCCCGAACTAGAATTCATCTTATTATTTTAAAAAAGAAATCTGTAGAAAAATCCCAGCTTGCATTTCTATAACTATGAAATATTTATTTTACGAAAGGAAGCAAAACGAGGTTAATTAAGACGGAAAAATGAAGAATATGAATTCTTCAATAATTTTTCTTTTTCTCTCTGAGTTTTTTTTTTT
>NW_026330208.1:0-315 GCF_001194135.2 Octopus bimaculoides
CATATATGTATGCATTATACAATCAAGAAGGTAATATTTCGAACATAGTATAGCCGTGGAAACAGCAAAAATACGAGGGTATTATTATCCTTATATTTTAAGACGGAAAAGCTGACGACAGATAGCCTGCTGTTTTCACGGCTACACTGCGCTCGAAATATTAACTTCTTGTCTGTATAATACGATACACAATCGACGCTTCTAAAAACAAAATAAAAACCTTGTTTACATATGTTGTTGTTCCATATATGCGTATATTTGTTTGTCTCTCTCCATATATATATATATATATATGTGTGTGTGTGTGTGTGTGTG
>NW_026330209.1:0-275 GCF_001194135.2 Octopus bimaculoides
TTATCTAATTCGTGGCCGTTTAAATTATGGGTGACTATAAGGCCGTCATCACCATACAATCCTGCGTCTATAAACGGGAATTCTAGCTTCAGATTGTGCAAAATGTAAGCGTACATAACTTATATGTAGGCTTGACATCTGATATTCGCGTGTTTATGTCTTCATTAACTCACGGTTCGACAAAAGAGACCAACAAAATAAGAACCTGGTTTAAAAAGAAAAAAAAATTCAGGGACCAATTCGCTGGACTAAAATAATAGAAGTTGCTCCAGCAT
>NW_026330210.1:0-227 GCF_001194135.2 Octopus bimaculoides
TAGTATATATTTGAGTATATGCTGTATAGTAATAAAAAATTATCTGATATACAATTCAATAGGAAATATAAAATATTTCATATCATAAGATATGACAGCTAAAAGTTTTGCCGTGCCGCCTCCTCTGTTGGCAAAAGGAGGCTAAACATATAAATTTCACTTAAATATATATGTATGTGTATGTGTAAATATATATATATGTGTGTGTGTGTGTGTGTGTGTGTGTG
>NW_026330210.1:262-637 GCF_001194135.2 Octopus bimaculoides
GTGTATATATATATATATATATATATATATATATATAATGCCAAAAGAAGCCATTTCCTGATCCATAGTGAAATCTGCACTGACAGTGTTGATGCGGACAGTACTGTACCTTTATTCGGCCAATATTAAAAGTGCAAGAATACTGGACAATTAAGTAACCCAAGGAAAGGCAAGAGAGGCTGCTCTGACTGAAACATTATTTTCAATGATTTGACGAGTTATATTTCTCGGTATTAAACCGGGTTGACAAGGGCCTGGATTCTGCTAGAGACACCCAAGGGCCAGAGAGTTAAACCAAGTAACGGATCAAATGTACCTTCGAAATACATCACATAGGATTTTGGTGTATGCAGTTAAAAAATACAACATGATTTA
>NW_026330211.1:0-583 GCF_001194135.2 Octopus bimaculoides
TATGTATGTATGTATGTATGTATGTATGTATCTATGTATTTTATGTAAGTATGTATGTATGTATCTATGTATTTTATGTATGTATGTAAATATATATTTGATCATTGTTGACTATAGAAGAGTTCGCTAAGCACAAATGCTGCGAGGGCTGCAGAATCTAACGATAGATTCTGATATTTGTTTAAGGGTGAGAAAAAGTATTAAAAAAAAAAAACAGTTTTAGTTGTGTCGACGTTCTTTCACTGTATATTTTAATTCTCATTTCGACATCATTTTAATAGTGTGGTAATAACCTGTATATATCTATATACATATGTGTTTAGCTATATGTTAGTGTGTGCGTAATTGATAACACATTGAGAACTAGAAAGATTATAATAAATATAATTATTTGTAAGCCTTAGCTGGGTCATGAAATTATAAAAATATAAACACATTGATTCTATGTTTTCGATGTGAAAATGAAAAACTTTAGCGTCTCCAGACAGACAGTTTGCGGCCTGTTTCCTTCCCACTCTGAAGATGAGGTGTGGACGAATTCCTCACTCAGTCCTTATTGAAACATATTCAACTCCTACATATA
>NW_026330212.1:0-1686 GCF_001194135.2 Octopus bimaculoides
GAGGTGGTCAAACTCTGTTTAAGGAGTAGACAACCACGATATATATATATTAGAGGGGGTAACAGTGTTAGTACCAAAAGGCAACTACACATCTAACTTAACGTAGATTCCTTGTTAGAACGTCGAATACTGTGTTTTTAGCCTCGAGAGATCCTCTGATATAGACGCATGGTGCATAAAAACACAGACATATATCGTAGAAGATGAGAATACTCACACACACACACACACACTTACACACAAATACAGACACACACACACACACACACGTAAGTGTGCATATGGAGATATAGTGAAATAAAATTTAATATCGAGATTTGATTGGCTAATAAAATTCCATTAGAAAAATTGTCACACTATCACTAACCCATCTTTGTGCACTGAGCGCGTTATATATTCATCTATTCACATGCTAAATCGAAATATTTGCATATCTCTAGCATCGTAAGAAAGTAACCAAAGTTTAAGTGTTTTAGTGTTAATAAAAACTATTTTTTCCTCCTTTCAAATATATGATCATCTTTCACGATCTGCCAAGCCTAGTATATGTGAAATTTATTATTTAATAAGTTGATGGTTAGAAATTCCTCAGTAAATATTGATGGCGGTGTCTGTCGGAATACACATACTCCGGCCATTTGTTGAAAACTGTGAAAGACTGGTCTGTAAGAGTACGTAATACAGATCGAAAACAAAACTTTCTGTGGCTTTTATGATGGTTAATATTCCCATCTGCTCGACTCGAGACATGTTTCGAGAGTCAGGTGGTGAGTTGTCTTTCTTAATGCGTACGTATGTTCCAAGAGTCTTTTTGTAAAGGTATTTACAGTAAGCCTTATATAGCATTTTCTTTCACACTTGATAACGGAATATACCTTCGCTGAATTATACATATATACGATATACGTGCACACATACATGCATACAAACATACATACATACATACATGTGTATATATGTTTATGTATTTACGTACACACATAGTTGTACTCACACTGAGTTATTTAATCTAAGATTTACAGCCTAATTGTGCAAGTATACCCCAGACACCATCTCCTTCATTTTCAAATAGACTGCCTATGAATATATAGGTGTGAATATATGTATGTGTATATATACTTTTGAAACCATAGTGGAATTGCCTGACAATTTCTACATATACGCTGTGTAAGCTTGACATAATTCTCATGCTGAAACAGTTGGATAGATGTTTGGTATAAGTAGATGAGAGAGACAGTGAGATAGATACATGGATAGTTAAGCAAATAAATAGATATTTACAGAGAAAAAGAGAAAGAGAAGGAGAGAAACAGAAATAGAAACGCATTTGTCTTAATGCTAGACTTGTTTGTTCTTTCATATCCTACATTGTCGACCCCGAGGAGATGAAAAGTTTGCGGTTGCTGGTTGGGTTTGAACACTTCGTCTTAAATTTCTTTCCCTTAACCCACTTCACAAACTATCTTTTGTTAGCCCTTACTTCAACACGTGAACATTACTTTCGATAAATCCCGAACTCTTCTAAAAAGATAAATACCTGAAGCTTGGCATCATTACGACCGTAGATGTGGATAAATTTCAACGGCGAACTACGTAAGGGATGCCGCACAGCTTCAATAAATATGCACGTGCGTGTCATTGTGTGTGTGTGTGAGTGTGTGTGTGTGTGTGTGTGTGTGTGTGTGT
>NW_026330212.1:3081-3988 GCF_001194135.2 Octopus bimaculoides
ATATATATGTCTGTGTGTGTGTGTGTGTGTGTATATATATGTATGTATATATATGTATGTATATATATGTATATATGTATGTACGTGTATGTATATATATATGTATGTATATGTATGTATGTTTATATTTATGCATGCATATACATATATGTATGTATATATATATGTATGTGTATGCATATGATACATGTATCTGTGCATAAATGTGCACGCATACTGGCCGCTATAAGAGAAACCAGCCTCTAACACCGGAGAGTATGTACATCTCAGAAAGCGCAAACCTCTGCCAAGGTAACACCAACGTCCTCTCAATGATTAGCCAGAGATAATTTTTTAAATGAGAATTTCTGAAATAAACTCGATTTCTCTCACAAAAGGAAATACTAAAAATGAACCCAACCACTTTCAATAAGCAAATAAAAAAAAAGCAGGAAAAATAATCCAGAATCCTTGAGCGGTGCCGGATCGATCCCAAAATCTAATCTAGTTCGTGCCAGTCACGAGGCCGGACATTTCTGAAAGTTTCATCCGAATCCATCCAGCGGTTCTTGAGATATCTTGTCCACGGACAAGGAAAGAAACAAACGCGACTGAAAACAATACCTGCGGCTACGCTAAGGCGGAGGTAACAATATAACAATAGTGATAATTCTTTCGAATTTTCTCCCAAGGTCAGCAGTTTTCAAACCCCGACCGAGATACTTGACCAATAATAATAATAATAATAATAATAATAACAATTGGTTCAAATTTTGGCAAACAACCAGGAATTTTTGAGTACTTATTTTATCGAACCTGCAAACATCATATGATATAAACATTGCCCCAATCACGTGTTTCCTGCAAGAAGCGGAAACCGGCTGTAAACGGAACGACTGGTGAGGGCAATACTTCGCTTACACACACA
>NW_026330213.1:0-393 GCF_001194135.2 Octopus bimaculoides
GCTCGAACGGAGCAGATGGAGGCCGAACGGTCGAACGTACATTCGAATTCCGCTCGATAGTTGCAGAGGGAGGCTGAACGGACGCACGTACGTTCCAATTCCGCACGAACGGGGCGGAGGGATGCCGAAAGGACGCACGTACGTTCGAATTCCGCACGAACGGTGCAGAGGGAGGCCGAACGAACGCATGTACGTTCGAATTCCGCTCGAACGGTGCAGAGAGAAGCCTAACGGACGCACGTAAGTTCGAATTCCGCTCGATCGGAGAAGATGGAGGCCGAACGGTGCAGAATGAGGACGAACGTGCGTATTCGGCCACTCTCTACACCGTTCGTGCATAATTCGAACGTACGTGCGTCCGTTCAGCATGCCTCTGCACCGTTCAAGCGGAAT
>NW_026330213.1:1357-1955 GCF_001194135.2 Octopus bimaculoides
CCGCTCGAACAGAGCAGATGGAGGCCAAACGGACGAACGTACATTCGAATTCCGCTCGAAAGGTGCAGAGGGATGCCGAGCGGACGTACGTATGTCCTCCGAACTGACGCAGGAACGTTCGATTTCGACTCATACGGTGCAGAATGAGGACGAACGGACGCACATATGTTCGAATTCAGCTCGAACGGTTCAGAGGGAGGCCGAACACACGTACGTACGTTCGAATTGCGCTCGAACGGACGCACGTACGTCCGAATTCCGCTCGAACGGTGCAGAGGGATGCCGAACGGACGCACGAACGTTCGAATTCGACTCGAACGGTGGAGAATGAGTAAGAACGGTCGTACGTACGTTCGAATTCAGCTCGAACGGTGCAGATGGAGGCGGAATGGACGCATGTACGTTCGAATTGCTCTCGATCGGTGGAGGAGGCCGAACGGACGCACGTACGTTCGAATTGAGCTCGTTCGGAGCAGAGGGAGGCCGAACGGACGCAGGTACGTTCGAATTCCGCTCGTACGGTGCAGAGAGAAGCCTAACGGACGCTCGTACTTTCGAATTCCACTCGACCGGTGCAGAGGGAGGCCGAGCGGACGCA
>NW_026330213.1:1965-2840 GCF_001194135.2 Octopus bimaculoides
GCCGAACTGATGCACGTACATTCGAATTCCTCTCGACCGGTTGAGAGGGAGGCCGAGCGGACGCATGTACGTTCCAATTTCGTACGAACGGTGCGGAGTGACGCCGAAAGAACGCACGTACGTTCGAATTCCGCTCTAACGGTGCAGAGGGTGGCCGAACGAACGCATGTACTTTCGAATTCCGCTCAAACGGTGCAGAATGAGGACGAACAGACGCACGTACGTTCGAATTGCGCTTGAACGGTTCAGAGGGAGGCCGAACACACGTACGTACGTTAGATTTGCGCTCGAACGGACGCACGTACGTTCGAATTCCGCTCGAACGGTGCAGAGGGATGCCGAACGGACGCACGAACGTTCGAATTCGACTCGAACGGTGGAGAATGATGACGAAAGGACGTACGTACGTTCGAATTCAGCTCGAACGGTGCAGAGGGAGGCGGAATGGACGCACGTACGTTCGAATTGCGCTCGAACGGTGGAGGAGGCCGACCGGACGCACGTACGTTCGAATTCCGCTCGTACGGTGCATAGGGATGCCGAACGGACGCACGAACGTTCGAATTCGACTCGGACGGTGCATAATGAGGACGAACGGACGTACGTACGTTCGAATTCAGCTCGAACGGTGCAGAGGATCGCCGAACGGACGCACGTACGTTCGTATTGCGGTCAAACGGTGAGGAGGGAGGCCGAAAGTACGCTCGTACGTTCGAATTCCGCTCGAACGGTGCAGAGGGTGGCTTAACGGACGCACGTACTTTCGAATTCCGCTCGAACGGTGCAGAGTGAGGCCGAAAGGACGTACGTACGTTCGAATTGTGCTCGAACGGTGCAGAAGGAGGCCGAACGGACGCACGTACTTTCGAAATCCG
>NW_026330214.1:0-241 GCF_001194135.2 Octopus bimaculoides
GTTGGTCTTCCTGTAAGGGGATGTAGGATGGGTGCTATTTAAGGTCATTGCATATCAAAAATAACCCCAAATATAGAAGTAAATTAGATAGCCGTAAAGAAAAATTCACCAGCCTTCCCAGTTATGATGGCAGTTTCTATACCAGATATGGCCATAATAGCAGCAAGAACAATAAGGATACGATTTGGCTGATCATTCCCTATAACATGGGCCTCAAATCCAACATAGTCCGCTCACTAGT
>NW_026330215.1:0-221 GCF_001194135.2 Octopus bimaculoides
CTCTATTGTTGAAACAATTGTAAACCATGGACTAAAAGCAATACCATAAATGCTACTCTTAGCATATATGTGTATGTATGTATCTAGTATCTATGTATGTGCATATATGTATGTATGTATGTATGTATGTGTATATATTTATATATATATGTATGTGTGTACAGGGTGTCCACAACGTCTGGGTACATGGAGTAAATAAAATCATAACATAAACAATTAAA
>NW_026330216.1:0-251 GCF_001194135.2 Octopus bimaculoides
GCATGACCGCAGCCACTTGGCTGAAACACATAAATAAATAAATAAATAGACATATATATATATATGTAAAGATGTGTATGCATATATATAAATATATATTTATATATACACAGGTACATTTATGTATATAGATGTGTGTACATATATATAAAGATATATATGTATATAGATGCATTTATATATATGTAGATGTGTATGCATACATATATATAGATATGAATAATTACACACGCACACACACACACACACAC
>NW_026330217.1:0-467 GCF_001194135.2 Octopus bimaculoides
AAACCTGTGGTCAAATGAAATATTTAATCATGAAGGTGATGGAACACCGATCCTAAAACATGTAGGTCGCCCTGTTTTAAGGACAAACAATTACGTTCACCTTAACATGATATAATTACTATATATAATATAATTAGAGTTAGCTTAAATTATTAGAATCACAAAAGCACATAAGACAGTATCAAGGATACTTTCTCTCCCCACGTTTGAATGATAACGGTGACGAAAATAAAAATCCCCACTCAAAAATAAAAATCTAGTTAGACTATAGTTTTCACGCTTCTGGTATTATGTCAATGTGTACAAGGGGAACTGCTGGCTTGAAGGGTGTCGCGGAAGGGCTAGTAGCCGGTCCAACCTTCCGAGGTTTTATTTACAAGACTGAAGGACGGCTGCAGTGAAGGAATGTGAGAAGGGAACATATTGAATAAAATTATAATTAATTGATCCACTTGTATTTTCTTGTA
>NW_026330218.1:0-234 GCF_001194135.2 Octopus bimaculoides
TTATTATTATTATTATTATTATCATTATTATTATTATCATTATTATTACTGTTATTATTATTTTCCCACTCTATCATGTCACTCAAGAACATTGTCATACTTAGAATCACACACACACACACACACACACACACACTTACACACACATATCATGAGCAATATGTGTATATTATCCACACACACATGTATATACACATATAACACCCAATATATATATATATAAATATATATATA
>NW_026330219.1:0-1148 GCF_001194135.2 Octopus bimaculoides
TAAAAGCACCCGCTACACTCTCGGAGTGGTTGGCGTTAGGAAGGGCATCCGGCTGAAGAAACTCTGCCAAATGAGATTGGACCATTGTGTAGCCATCTGGTTCGCCAGTCCTCAGTCAAATCGTCCAACCCATGCTAGCATGAAAGGCGGACGTTAAACGATGATGATGATATATAAGAATTACTATAATATTAGGGATAAAAATCCTAATTTACAGGTAAAAATTCAATTTATCAAAATTAAAATTTAATTAAATTTCACAATATATAATATATAAATATACAATTTAGAGAAAAAACCCACAATTCTTGAATTCATCCATGAAAATCTAGTCACATATAGAAAAATTTAATAAGTAAATACACCTATAATAAAAATACAAAGTAATAAATATTAAAATAATAAAACGACTACATGTGTTTCATAACCACATTTTCAAGTACAAAATAAAATAAAAATCAAATCGATTCAAAATAAATCGATCGAAAATCAAATCGATTCAAAATAAATCAATCGAAAATCAATTCTATTCAAAAATACAGCTAATCTTCGGGTCAAAATATAACAACAATAATAATAATAAAATGACCGTATATATATCAACTAACAATAAATAACAAAGTATATAAAAATACTTATTTTACCAATAAATAAAAGAAAAACATTTAACAATATTACTGAAAATAAATGCAATACTTATCTTATTGAAGCTTTAGTTTAAACTAAAATTTTAAACATTATACTATTACTGAAAATAAATGCAATACTTATCTTATCGAAGCTTTAGTTTAAACTAAAATTTTAAACATTATACTATTAACTTAGCGTTTATTAGAATTAAGTCTCGTGAAAATATGGCGTAGAGAAAAGTATTAGAATAAAGGGATATATAAACATGAAAGAAAGTTTTATTTATAAAATCAAGAATAAAAATTTTATTTATAAAATCAAAATATATTATAGCTTAAATCATAATAAAAAAAATTAACTGTATTATAAACATTTTCAGGAAATTTTAAAATCTAAGTAACTTTAGAGTCTACAGAATAAAAACTAAAATACTATAAATTAATAGATTTACATTAAATAAATTAATTGATTAAAATATTTATATTATTTATTTTATAAAAATCATAGTATCATTTAAT
>NW_026330220.1:0-273 GCF_001194135.2 Octopus bimaculoides
ACCACCACCACCACCATCACCATCACACACAAACAAGCACAAACGCGTGCGCGCGCACTGCTACTCAGTTTTGTCATCTTACAATAATATAAAAATATAAGAAAAATAATATGGAAAACTTCAATGAAATTATAAAAAACATAAAAAAATTTAATTTATATTTATTTCTAATTGCCTCAAGCATGTCACGTACAATAGTGTACTGGATGGCACTGCCGATGACACTATATACGCATATGTGTGCCTGTATATATATGTATATCTATATATATA
>NW_026330221.1:0-429 GCF_001194135.2 Octopus bimaculoides
CTCTCTGTGTCAATCCAGTCAACAGGTACACACAATATCAATCCAGTTATCTACATCCCTACATTATATCAGCTCAATAAATGTCTGTATATTCAATCAGCATCTCCAGACTGTACCAATCAATTTAATAATTACTTACACATTGTGCCATTCCTCTGTAAATAGGTTCTGTCTACTTGGCATCAATCAACAGACAAATTCTTTCTATTTCTTACTGAATTCTCAAACATTAATCGCATCATCTTTCATTTAAATGATGCTTCTTTGTCGAAAAATTTTCGGCAACTAAATGATAATGATGATGGTGGTGGTAGTGGTGGTGGTGGTGGAGATGCTGATGATGATGACTGATGATTATGATGATGATAATGATGTGGGCTATGATTATGGTGGGGGTAATGGTGGTGATGTAGATGATGGTGGTAACGC
>NW_026330222.1:0-243 GCF_001194135.2 Octopus bimaculoides
ATCTATCTATCTATCTATCTATCTATATATATATATATACACACACACATTACTTCTGCCTTTATAACACGTAAAGAAAACGTTGTTGTAGGAATGTACACCGCACACGTACTGCAGCAGTACTATGCGTAGCTTTAATACGGAGATTGAAAAGTAGGGGCAAATTATGCCTACTGAATCCACAAAAAATATATAATATTTTGCATTTTATGCATAGTAATCAGAGTAACCTTCATAATTTTA
>NW_026330223.1:0-232 GCF_001194135.2 Octopus bimaculoides
TATATATACATGTATACATACATATACGTATACACACAGAGGCACATACATACATACATACATACAAATACATATATATATATTAAAAAAACCATATGTATTTATATACATATACATATACATGCATACACACGCATACACATATACACATATATATATACACACACAAACCCTAATCACACATATATACATATGCATTCATATATATATATATATATATATATATATATAT
>NW_026330224.1:0-319 GCF_001194135.2 Octopus bimaculoides
AGTGTGGTTAAAAAACAGATGTACGATGCCGACGAGGCTGGTGGTGGCGGTGGCGATGATGACGATGATGATGATGGCGATCGCTTTTGCGATGATGGTGATCACGGTGACGATGGTTGATGTTGCTAATCCTTACAACTTCATTTAGAAGTCTATTCTGGAGCACATGACTAATAACAACAACCACCACCTCAACAAAAAACATCGTCAAAACAAACAACGAAAAAACATTCTAGAATAATCATATCATCAAATGGAATTGCGATTTTAAAATTTGCCTTTTTCTCGGTATATCTTGTTCTCTTTTTTTCTTTTTCTT
>NW_026330225.1:0-219 GCF_001194135.2 Octopus bimaculoides
ATATATATATATATGCGAACATATATACATACATATAAAACGCATATAATGTGAATATATCTGTGAAGTCGAAAGCACACACACACACAGACACACCTATATATATATGGTTAGGTATGAAGGTGTGTGTCTGCGTGAGCGTGTATGTTTGCATGAAGGTATCTCAGAAGTATGTGGGCGTGGGGTAGAGCGTATGTAAAGATGTTTACATTGAAAATA
>NW_026330226.1:0-767 GCF_001194135.2 Octopus bimaculoides
ATAAATAGACAAGGAGAAAGATATATGTAGAGAGGGGGAGAGAGAAAGAGGGAGAGGAAGAGACGGGATGAACTGTGTGTCTATGTGTGTGTGAGAACGAACACACAGACACAGAGAATGATCATCGCTATGTGATCTACTTCTAGCACAGAAGACGTCCACCTAGTGGTTTCTTCTCTCTCTCTCTCTCTCTATCTCTGTCTCTCTCTGTGGATTTGGTAAAAGGAAACTGAAAGGAAGCCCTTCGAATTTAAGCACTGCGTGGTAACTAGCTTGCTTGCCAACCACATGGTTCCGGGTTCAGTCCCACTGCGTGGCACCTTGGGCAAGTGTCTTTTACTATAGCCCCCGGGCCTACCAAAGCCTTCTGAGTGGATTTGGTAGAAGGAAACTGAAAGGAAGCCCTTCGAATATAAGCACTGTGTGGTAACTAGCTTGCTTGCCAACCACATGGTTCCGGGTTCAGTCTCACTGCGTGGCACCTTGGGCAAGTGTCTTCTACTATAACCTCTGGCCACCCAAAGCCTTGTGAGTGTATTTGGTACACGGAAACTGAAAGGAAGCCCCTCTTATATATATATGTATATATATACAAAACTTGCTTACCAACCACATGGTTTCGGGTTCAGTCTCACTGCGTGGCACCTTGGGCAGGTGTCTTCTACGATAGCCTCTGGCCACCCAAAGCCTTTCAGAATCGCTGCTTCCAGAATCAGGGGTTTTAACGAATGTACTAACGAGATTTGGGTTCAAATACACATTTAAAT
>NW_026330227.1:0-259 GCF_001194135.2 Octopus bimaculoides
ATATATATGTATATATATATAAACATATATACATATATACGTATATATATATCTATATCTATATATATGTATGTATGTATATGTCCTCTGTGTGTGTCTGTGTGTGTTGTATCGCTGTTTATATAATATCTGAGTGTATAATAATATCTCAATTTTCAAACAAACATTCCACAAATTTAAATCGTCCAAAGTTGAAAACTTTACAAATAATATATGCGCGCGCGCATGCGTATAGATGGATGGATGGATGGATGGATGG
>NW_026330228.1:0-662 GCF_001194135.2 Octopus bimaculoides
TCTTTCCTTTAAAAATCGGCACGAACTTTCCGGACAACCCAATATATGTAAGTGTGTGTGTGTGTGTGTGTGTGTGCGCGCACGTGCGTTTTTGCGTTTGTCGCCCTATTGTTTAACAACCGGTGTACGCCTGCTTACATTCCCGTAACTTAGTGGTTCGAAAAAAAAGAGAACGAAACAACCATGATAATGATATAGCACCAAACTAACATCACTAACCATTGAACTATGAGGCATGTATGAGAGTATGCGTGTGTGTGTGTGTGTGTGTGCGTGTGTGTGCGTGTGCGTGTGTATGTAGACAAGCAGGTGACTGTCCGTTTAATAAACAATCCATCTATCTTTGGTAAACAGTCCATCTAAGAGCGTTATTTAATGTCATTGATAAGAGCAATTGGTGGCCGTCGTCAAACCAGCGTATCTCTCAACACCTTCAGCCGAAAAGTCCTCCCTTAATCTCTCTCAGATCTCAATCATTGATTGGCTGTGCTTTATAGCTAGGCAACCAATCAGAATTGATGGCTATCTCTGACGTGCGTAGCGACAAAGTATTATTACATTAGCACAACGCATAGAGATGATGATAGGTCCAAGCGTGTACGTGTGTACAAATGTATGTACGTGTGTGCGCGTGTGAGCGTATAAATCTGTATGTTTATGTG
>NW_026330229.1:0-357 GCF_001194135.2 Octopus bimaculoides
TATATATATATAGATATATACATATATGGGAGAATTTACGAAAAAACAACAGACAAGGACATCTATACATAGATATATCTATCTATCCATATATAGATAGATAGATATATGGATATATATGTAGATGTATATATACATACATATATAGATATATGGAGATATATATGTATGGATATATATATATAGATAGATATACACATACATATATATATATATATATATATATATATATATACACACACACAGAGATATATGCATACATATAGATATATACATATATGTATATATATAGATATATATATATGTTTCACAATGTAACCTCGTGGACATCGGTGGCGATTTTTTCTTCCTCCGTTT
>NW_026330230.1:0-289 GCF_001194135.2 Octopus bimaculoides
ATTTCTAGGGCTCTAAACCACCATATCTTCACCTGTTCTGCATTATAAGTCAAGTGATAATCCATTGCAAACTGGCTGCCCAACAGTTCATAAGCTGATATTATAGATTCTCTACCGTACTGATTTGTGGAGATTAGAAATTCTATTATATCCGGTTTGTTATGGATAGCTGCAAACTCCAAAGGTGTTGTGCCGTTATTATCTTTCCTCAGAAGATCAGTTCCATGTCTTACAAATAAATCCACTGTTTTTAACTGCCCTCGTTTTATTGCGAAATGGAGAGCGTCCT
>NW_026330231.1:0-339 GCF_001194135.2 Octopus bimaculoides
CACACACATATACATACATACATATATATATATACATACATACATATATAATGTAATACAGACAATAACCTATATAGTGTAGTCTAGACAGTGATATATACAGCGTTAAACAGACAATATATAAAGCGTTATATATAATGTATAAAGTTGTTATATGTACAATTATAGTATAAGGTTGTATAGACAATAATGTACATAATGCCATATTTATAATAATGTATATATAGTGTTACACACAAAATAACTTATATTGTGTCATTCAGACAATGTATAAAATTATTATATAGACAATAATACATATAATATAATAGAGATCATAATATTATATATATATATATA
>NW_026330232.1:0-365 GCF_001194135.2 Octopus bimaculoides
AACCCCAGGTCAATACATATGCAGACACATACATACACACACACACACACACATGAACACATTCCCCATCTAACAGACAAACAGACCGACAGACAGATAGATACATACATACATACATACAGAGACAGACAGACAGACAGATAGATAGATAGATAGATAGATAGATAGATAGATAGATAGATAGATAGATAAAGACTTTTACCAAACAAGAGAGACACAGTAATCTATCTGTGGAAGATGGTGAGATATCAGCGAGGAGTTATCAAGTGAATATCGGTCAACGGAATTGGTGGTGGGCGAGGGTGAGGGGATAGCCAATAATGTATAGGAACCACATTCCTGAGTATCGTATTACTGTGGTGGCG
>NW_026330233.1:0-250 GCF_001194135.2 Octopus bimaculoides
CAACATGGTGGACAATACAGAAAAGTTAGTAAAATCAGATAATACTATGAAGTAGCATGGATAACATGAGTTGTTATAAGGACAGATGAGAGCATTTGTGAAATCAATGAAATAGTGAAATACATTTTGTTGCAGTCAGGAAGAAAGGTCTAACGTCTAGGACAGAATACTCTGTGGGAGAGTGATGAAATATCAAATGCTGTTGAAGGATAAGTAAATTGGAGTTAGTGAGAAAGAGGAGGAAAAAAAA
>NW_026330234.1:0-1344 GCF_001194135.2 Octopus bimaculoides
TCAATGAAAATCAAAAAGTTCGGCGTTTTGAAATGTGCTCGATGCTCTTTCAGCGAAACAGCAATGATCCTTTTCTTGACCGAATAGTCACTTGTGACGAAAAGTGGATCCTTTATGATAACTGTAAACGATTAGGTCAATGGCTTGATCGTGATGAGCCTCCCCCACCCCAAGCATTTCCAAAAGCCAAAGTTGCATCAGGAAAAGATTACCGTAACTGTCTGGTGGTCTGAAATTGGTTTTGTCCATTATAGCTTTCTGGAAGCCAATCAGAGCACTACAGCAGAGGTTTACTGCAATCACCTTGCTGAAATGCATGCTCACTTGCAAAAAATGAGACCTGCATTGGTGAGTCGGCGTGGCCCAATTCTGCTCCACGATAATGCAAAACCACATGCTGTAAGAATGACGCTGCAGAAACTCACGGACTTGGAATCCGAAACTTTACCACATCCTCCATATTTTCTTGATCTTTCACCCACTGACTACCATTCTTTTAAGCATTTAAACACGTTTTTAAGTGATAAAACTTTCAGGTCCAAACCAGAGGTGAAATCAGCTTTCAAATATTTCTTAGCATCAAAGACAATAAGTTTTTATCAACGAGGCATAAATAATCTCGTTGATCGATGGCAGAGATGCATAGATGTTCACAGCTCATACTTTGACAAATCAAAACATTTCTACATTTCTATTGTTAATTTTTTCCAGAATAAAATTGTTTCTGAAATCGGCCATTATATTCGGAACAACCGAATAGTAAATCTAATAACTCCCAACAGACTCTCATAGTTTCGGATATGATTTATATCACAACCACAACAGATATAGATATATATATATATATATACTTGATTGTTTTCTTTGCACTACTGTTGGGCAAGCAATCACAAGCAATTACAGCATGCTATCATTGATGATAATGAGGATGATGAAGAGGAGGGCAGGAAGTGGATGAAATTACTTAACAGGTAACGTGTAATGAAAAGCAAACAAGCTCACACATCGGGCTGTTTAGCCAAATAACAATTGTCTTGTTGACATGGTTCCTACATTCCCATTAGAAATCGATATTGCACTACGTAAAAGTATCCCAATAATATCAGCAGCAAAGCTGAAACGCGAACCGAAGACCAACTGTAATCTTAACTCTTTGCTGGCTGTATATCTTGCATAACCAAACATCACCTTCTTGCTGCATAACATTTTTGTATAAACATAATTTTTTGTTTGATTGTTTTTGCTTGCTCTCTTTCGTATTTTAATCATTTTTGTTTCAGAAATTGAGAATGATTGGATCATTAGTCGGAATAGTTGGAATATAATCAAACCTAGGAATCTGTT
>NW_026330235.1:0-204 GCF_001194135.2 Octopus bimaculoides
CACATACACAATAGAGAGCCAGGTAGCCTAGAATAATTTGAGAGACACTTCACACAAAATGCTCCGGTTTATCTTGCTATCTCCAAGACATGTAACGATAATTAGAGAGATAGACAGAAGGTATAGATAGATAAAGAGATAAATAGATGCAGGCAGACGGACAGACCTAGTTAGATAAAAGACAGATATATATATATATATATA
>NW_026330236.1:0-106 GCF_001194135.2 Octopus bimaculoides
GTATGTTTGTTTTATGGATGCGTTTTTATGCATATATTTTCATGTCTAGGTGCATGCATATGTATGTATGTATATATGTATGTATGTATGTATGTATGTGTGTATG
>NW_026330236.1:202-357 GCF_001194135.2 Octopus bimaculoides
GTATCTGTGTGTATGCATGTATGCATGCAAGTATGTATATATGTGTATGTATGCATGCATGTATATGGATGTACGCATGTGTATGTGTGTATGTATGCATGCAAACATGTATGTATGTATGTATGTATGTATGTATGTATGTACGTATGTGTGTG
>NW_026330237.1:0-601 GCF_001194135.2 Octopus bimaculoides
TATATATATATATATATATATATACATACATATATATATATATGTGTGCACACACGCACGCACACACGAACGCACATGTATATATGTTTAGATAGATAGATAGATAGATAGATAGATAGATAGATAGATAGATAGATAGATAGATAGATAGACAGATAGATCGTCAATAAGATTCCCATCTCTTTAGCGACGTCAATAACACGTCAAGACGTGAAGACGTTAAGGCGTTCAGAAAACTCTTCATCTATTTGCATGAGAAATTATGCATAACGATCCTTCAAAAATTTTATAAATTTCTTACAGGAACTAACCAGAAGGCCCAGGAACTTACCAGGAAATTAAAATTCTATCTTATGAAGCGAATCCACAGGATGTTCGTTATTCTATCAAAACGTTATATAAATGACGATATTCTCGAATGCTTTTGTAATGAAATTATGGAGATTCTGTGATATATATGGTGTAACACGTACGTAAAAGAGCGACATCTTCAGCGCCTATTGAAAATGTTCAATGTTCCGTGGACAATGTTATATAGATACATTAAATATATAGACGTAGGTGGAGAGTGACAGATAGATTGATAAAGAGATATATATAT
>NW_026330238.1:0-405 GCF_001194135.2 Octopus bimaculoides
TATATATATATATATATATATATATACACACATTATTATTAGACATACACACACATATACATACATGCATACATACATGTATGTATGTATATACACACACATATATATACACACACACATATAGATAGAGATAGATAGATAAATAAATGGTTGGATAGATAGATAGATAGATAGATAGATAGATAGATAGACGTACAGTATTTTGTTAAAATTATTACCGAGTGTGTTTCGTTTATATAAACATATTCTCCTATGCACGCATGTGATTGTGTGTGCATGTGTACATGTCTGTATGTACGCATATCTGTGTATGTGTGTGTGCATGTATGAGTGTGTATATGTGTGTGTTTATGCGTGGGTGCATGCATGTATGTGACTGCATGTATGTGTGTATTCATGTGCGTG
>NW_026330239.1:0-469 GCF_001194135.2 Octopus bimaculoides
ATATTTTATGATTTTTACTTTGTATTTTATTATACTTCTTTTTAGTGTATATACTTATTAAATTTTTTCTATATGTGACTGGATTTTCATGGATGAGTTCATGAACTTTGGTTCTTTTCTCTAAATTATATATTTGTATATTATATATTGTGAAACTTAATTTAATTTTAATTTTTTTATAAATTGAATTTAATTGAGTTTTTACCTGTAAATTTGGATTTTTATCCCTAATATTATTATCATAAGTATATATATATATACACACACACATATCTATAGGGGAAGAATTCACAAAAAAAAACAAAAGATGAAGACAGGTGATGTAGACAACAAACAGATGTATTAGTATAACGCTCAGAAACTGACAAAGTCTTTAACATTTTGAGCCTACGGTCTTCCACAGAAAGGAACACAGAAAGAAACAATGATACACACACACACACACACACACACACACACACACACACAC
>NW_026330240.1:0-104 GCF_001194135.2 Octopus bimaculoides
ATGTGGCAGATGCTCAGGAGCAATAAACACTGAAAATGTGCAGAGAACATTTCTGGGAGAAAAACTAGAAGTAGTTGATAGCTTCCGTTACCTAGGTGAGCAAG
>NW_026330240.1:114-295 GCF_001194135.2 Octopus bimaculoides
AACTAGAAGTAGTTGATAGCTTCCGTTACCTAGGTGAGCAAGTCAGTAGCGGTGGGTTGTAACTCTGAAAGTGTAGCTGCTAGAATAAGAATAGCCTGGGCAGGGTTCAAAGAGCTCCTACCTCTGTTGCTGACAAAGGGACTCTCACTCAGAGTAAAAGGTAGACTGTATGACACATGTG
>NW_026330240.1:476-658 GCF_001194135.2 Octopus bimaculoides
GCATCAGATGTGGTGTGCAAGAGAGACGACTGCACTGGTATGGCCATGTGGTGAGAATGGATGAAGATAGGTGTGTGAAAAGGTGTCACACCCTAGCGGTTGAGGGAACCTCTGGAAGAGGTAGTGAAGCACACCTTTGAACATTAGGCCTCACCGAGGCAATGACTAGTGACCAAGACCTT
>NW_026330240.1:691-1030 GCF_001194135.2 Octopus bimaculoides
GCCAAGTGAGACCATAATCTAAGGCCTCTGCCAGGGGTGTAGCCAGCCCGCTTATGCATACCTTTCCTTTATCGGACACTGAACTCTGCGTGCGAAGACCTGTTGAGGCAAGTGAAATCGAAATCGAAATCGAAATCAAATTTGATGACAGTACCGCATGACTGGCATCCGTGCTAGTGGAGCACTAAGAGCACCATCCGAGCATGATCATTGCCAGAGCAGCTGATTGACTCCCATGCTGGTGGCACATATAAAGCACCATTCGAGTATGAACATTACCAGCGTCACTTTACTGGTACATGTGCTGGTGGTATGTGAAAAAATATATTCAAGCGAGGT
>NW_026330240.1:1052-1168 GCF_001194135.2 Octopus bimaculoides
GCTCCTGTGCAGGTGGCACATAAAAAACACCATTTGAGCATGGCTGTTGCTAGTGCCGCCTGACTAACCCTCGTGCTGGTGGCACGTAAAAGCACCCACTACACTCTCAGAGTGGT
>NW_026330240.1:1190-1309 GCF_001194135.2 Octopus bimaculoides
CTGTAGAAACTCTGCCAGATCAGATTGGAGCTTGGTGCAGCCTTCTGGCTCGCCAGTCCTCAGTCAAATCGTCCAACCCAGGCCAGCATGGAATATGGACGTTAAACGATGATGATGAT
>NW_026330241.1:0-414 GCF_001194135.2 Octopus bimaculoides
TATATATATGTATGTATATATGTATATATACATGCATAGGTATATGTGTGTGTGTGTATATGTGTGTATATTGATTGCTATTGTGTGGAATAAAATTGCAGGAAAGAAAAACAGAACACAATCGCCATCAAGAGAATATAATGACGGCATTAAATACGACAAAATCGTAAACAAAAACAACAACAAGTGCAAAAGCAAAACAATGGTGGAAACGGCTTGAGACAGTGAAATGAAAACAACACCACGAACAACAACAACAACAACAACGACAATGCGAACAAAAACACCATTGCGACAATAACCATTACTACCACCAAAACCACCACCACCACCACCACTACTACCACCACCACCATTAGCACCACCACCACCGCCGTCGCCACCGTCACCTCCACCGCCACTACCACCACCTCC
>NW_026330242.1:0-280 GCF_001194135.2 Octopus bimaculoides
AATGTCAGATATTTTCACTTTAATACTGAAACTATTATCTCACATATATAGAGGCATACATACACATATACATACATACATATATATAAATATATCATGTATATGTATATATGTATACATCTGCACACATGTATATATACAGATGTATATAGATATACATGTATATATATAGATGTATATATATATATACATGTATATGTATAAATGTATATGTATACATGTATATATACAGATATAGATGTATATGTATACATGTATATGTGTAGATGTATATATATAG
>NW_026330243.1:0-396 GCF_001194135.2 Octopus bimaculoides
TGTGTGTGTGTGTGTATGTGAATTCAATTAAAGAGAACAATTTATAGATATTATATTTGCAATATAAATTTCCTTGCAACCACATGTGTAATATGGAATTGTATAGCCATAAATATTGTGATAATACGATAAAACAATATATAATGTATCCCCTACAATTTATAAAATCGTAATTATATGTAATAGAGATATGGTATACTTAAGTAGTTACAACACACATAAATTACATAACATAAATAATAGCAATACATGGATACAAAATTTATGTTAATGCCATGTAGCATTCTGTAATATGTACAATAAGTGTATATACACAGACATGCACATACACATGTATCAGTGTGTGTGTATGGTCTATCTATCTATCTATCTATCTATCTATCTATCTATCTATCT
>NW_026330243.1:505-767 GCF_001194135.2 Octopus bimaculoides
TATCTATCTATCTATCTATCTATCTATCTATCTATACATCTATCTATCTAGGTATCTATCTATGTCTGTGTGTGTGTATATATCTACCTATATATGTCAGTATGTCTGTATGTCAGGTGTATAAACAACAAACAGGTGTATTAGAATAAACATGACCAACGGTACCCCGTCCCGCCTTAGTTTGTGCAAACATTATGACGTCATATCACAAGGAACTCAATACGTGGGTTGGACAGATACTCTAATCAAGTCTGAAGTTTGA
>NW_026330244.1:0-274 GCF_001194135.2 Octopus bimaculoides
ATTTCATAAATATTTGCCATAAAGGCATTACAAAGAGGGGACGAACATGGACAGACAAATGTAAAAGGGGTGAAGTAGCTGTATCGATTGAATATTTACAATTTTAGATATACAATAATTTGATTATATTTACAATGTTCGATTGAAGCATTTCTCATTACAACCACTCCTGCGCATATGTAGAAAATTTCATTAGAAAACACCAATTCTTCTAGAAGTTATGAGGGAACAGTGGAGGCGCAATGGCCCAGTGGTTAGGGCAGCGGACTCGCGG
>NW_026330245.1:0-354 GCF_001194135.2 Octopus bimaculoides
AAATCCATGGCCTCTGCCAGGGGTGTAGCCAGCCCACTTATGCGTACTTTTCCTACTTTGGACACTAAACTCCGCTTGAGAAGACCTGTTGAGGCAAGCGAAATCGAAACCGAACTAAATTCGACTACTGGCACCCATGCCAACGTCGTCTCCTTCATTGGACACGAAACTCAGCTTGCGAAGACTTATTGGGGCAAGCGAAAGTGAAATCGGGATGGCACCTATGCCCAGCGTTTGCTTTCTGGCACTTGTGCCCATGGCATTTGTAAGGACTTTCGAGCGAGATCGTTGCCAGTGCCCCCGAACTGGCTCTTGTGCGGGTGGCACATAAAATACACCATTTGAGCGTGGCCG
>NW_026330246.1:0-287 GCF_001194135.2 Octopus bimaculoides
TACTATATTTCACGGCAGACCAAAGCCTTGTGGGCGGATGTAAGCATATAAGCGCAAGCGCGCGTGCATGTATGTATGTGCGTTTCCGTTGTGTGTCTTTGTGTTGGGGCTTTGTCTCCTAACCCCGCTTGACAATCGGTGTCTCTCTGTTTACGTCCCCGTAACTTAGCGGTTCGGCAGTGCTCCAGCACGGCCGAAATCTCATGACTAACAGACAAAAAAACCGAAATAGGAAAAATGCGCAGGAGTGGCTGTGTGGTGAGTAGCTTGCTTACCAACCACATGGT
>NW_026330247.1:0-1260 GCF_001194135.2 Octopus bimaculoides
TATATATATATTGCTTTTATGTCAAGATATATAGAGAAACAATTTAGCATTAAACTGGAGGCTTTTTGGCAGAAATCTGATGAAGGCAAGCAAAGCCACATTTTCGAAGCTACTATCAGCCTTTTCCTTGTAAAGGTTAATAAATATGTTATATATTTATATATACCTACAAGCAGGTATGCATATACATGTATGCAAATTCTCATACTTAATGACATGCATACAAATAGATGTATATTCATACATACTTATTTACTTATTTTTACTTGCTTGCTTGCTTACTTACTAATTTCATGACCACTCATGTGATGTTCTCTAACTTCCATTGAAAACGCCTTGCTGCTGGATTGGAAAGGAATTATAAAAATAGGGAAAAGGAATTAGAAAAATTAATCTACAACATCCCTACAACATAAGATGTCAAATATAGAGAGAAAAATGAAAATTGTACTTTTAATGAGGTCACCTACTCGCCAGGATATAAACAATTTTCTTTTTTCTCTTTTTTTTTAATGCCTGAAATAAATGACACCAATAGATACCAGAAGCAAAACTTACAGTGCCTCTATTTAGATTACAAATTTGCATTTACACCCATAATCCTTGGCATACATGGGTTATGTGCGAGCAATAATCTCGAAAATTTAGAAATTTTAGGCAAAGAAAGAAACTATCAAAGACTGCACTTGTTAGATACAATTTGTAAGCAGAACAGGACAAAAGATGCACGATAAAAATTTTAAGACTAAATTATATATTGTTGCTGATAACTAAATTATTTTTTCCACTGTTATCAAAATTCCAGCGTTTGTGGAGATGTTTCTTTATAACAAACCAATACCTTATTTACAATTATAAATGTAATATTTTCTTTAAAGGCGATGTATATAAAGCATTTCTTCTATGCGCATCTTAGAGTTCAACAACAAAATTCAGGTAAAAATATCAGTTTTATATCACAAGCGTAATCTGTCTAAAATGGGTCTTTCAAATAGTTTGAAACATAGAACTCTAATGAAAAAACTCTACACGAGATTTGGAAACTCACTGGAGAGTCATAAGCAGTTCATAATATCTGCATTGGTCTCGTTCTCAGTAATTCATAATAAACAAAAATGTTGAACATCTTAACAAAAAACCGGAATGTATAGAGATAATTCCGTCAATCTACGCTTTGGGCCGACACGTGTGTGTGAGTGCGTGTGTATGTGTGTGTATGTATATATATATATATATGTAGTATGTGTATATTTATATATA
>NW_026330248.1:0-105 GCF_001194135.2 Octopus bimaculoides
CTGTCTCTCAATTTTTTTAATTATATATTTATAAAGTTATGTGAGCGGGAATGAACGTGAGAGTGTAGAAGTGAGACAGAGAGAAAAGAAAGAGAGAGGGAGAAT
>NW_026330248.1:325-503 GCF_001194135.2 Octopus bimaculoides
AAAAAACGTAACCTGGCGCAATTATTAGTTCATCATCATCAAAAATGCTTCTTCAAAAAAGACTTCGTGGCTGGAAAGAGGTGGAAATCAGATGGTGCAAGGCCGGGAGAGGAGCGGGTAGAAGGAAGGATTTCATAGCTTGCAAGAGTGTTCTGGTCAACATGCTCATTGTTAACTG
>NW_026330248.1:513-617 GCF_001194135.2 Octopus bimaculoides
ATTTCATAGCTTGCAAGAGTGTTCTGGTCAACATGCTCATTGTTAACTGGAGCGTTGTCTGGCGGAAGCGGAATCCTTTGGTCAATATGACACGCCTCTCTGCT
>NW_026330250.1:0-812 GCF_001194135.2 Octopus bimaculoides
TTCAACTTGTGATCCTTCAACATGTGACCCATCTAATTGTGATCCACCAACTTGTAATTCATCCATTTGTGACTCCTTAGCTAGGAAGCCATCAACTTCATGTCCATCATCTTGAGACGCATGAACCAGTGTATCAGAATCATCATCTTCTAATGCTTCAATCATGACTTCTTCAGTTTGCAAAACAAAATAATTATTTAGGGATTTCAAGTGATCTTGTAATAATTCTGGCTCTTTATCAGGTTTGCCATTAGCATCTTCATCACTTTTATTACTCACGTCATCATTACCAACACCACGACCACCATCATCATTATCATGACTGCAAATACCACCAACACTTTTACTATCAACACCATTAGCACCACCACCAACACCATTAGCACCACCACCAACACCATTAGCACCATCCCTATTAATGTTATCTTCAGTACCACCATCATGGACATTGGCTGCATAAAACTCTGGATCAATTTGCTTCTCTATCAAACATTTAGAAATTTCCAAGTCTTTTCTTGAAATGTCATCATTGTTGTCAGGAGCAGCTGTCATTTCCATAAGTAGCCCTTCCTCCTCTGTCAAGCCTCTTCCTGGAGACATCAAACTAATACTGGGGCTCTGCTTATGGCAATCTTGAGGCAGATTTTGATCCACTGACTTATGTTCATCCAGTAAATATTGGAGACTCAAGATCAAGCTTTCAGTTGAACATTGTGGCTTCAGTTTCAGAAGATATTTATTGAGTTCACCTGTGACAGAAATTAAAAAAAATTTAAATAATCAAAACAGATTAAAATTTTTTTTTTTTTTTT
>NW_026330251.1:0-407 GCF_001194135.2 Octopus bimaculoides
TGTTTTATGTATGCTTTCTCATGTATATACTTGCACCTGTAGACATGCTCATATATATTTAAATGATAAACGTCTTGCAAGTTTTAGACATTTTTACAGTTGCAATAACATATTGGATCTGTAGTCTTAGAATCAGCTTTTCCCTTTCTGGTTTTGAGAAGTCTAATTTGATTTGTTTTTTCTCAAACGAGAGTAACTTCGACCAAGATCAAAACTTTAACAGGAGAAATGATAGAGGGTTATGTAGAGACTCTTCTGAAGTTCCAAGTGTTATGCAAAAAATTTCCTGCAACTGTCATGGTTTTAGGGGTTGTCAGCAATGAAGGACATGTGAAACCTCCTTACGTCTTTCCACAAGGCCTTAGAATTAACTCGGCCGCCTACATTGAGGTCCTGGAAATTATTGT
>NW_026330252.1:0-203 GCF_001194135.2 Octopus bimaculoides
TATGTATGTATGTATGTATGTATGTATGTATGTATGTATATACAGACACATACACACTCATTTAAAAAATGTGACATTGTGGTAGTATGGTGGTGGTATAAAATTTCGATGACGATAGTTGACTTATAGAGAGATTATAATGTTAAATTTTTTTAATGCAAATATGTAAATGAAAATAAAGTTTATTTGGTAGCCGAAAGATT
>NW_026330253.1:0-236 GCF_001194135.2 Octopus bimaculoides
TAATTATTACATTTTCATTGTAATTATTAAATTATATTAAAATCTCATTATTTATATAATTTACATCATGTGACAGTTTACCATTTGAGCAAGAAGTTAACGTCCTCAGACCTGAATCCATTTCTGGTTCAATTCTCAGTTGAAGGCATTACATTTCATTTACAATTCATATGTATCTGGGAAAGCATGAACATTATAACTTCACATTTAACTCTGGTATATAGGGTCACCTACAG
>NW_026330254.1:0-401 GCF_001194135.2 Octopus bimaculoides
TAACAGTAACAGGGGAGGAGAGAGGGAGGGAGGAGAGTAATTAAGTGACATGAGAAAGGTATGACATTATAATTGTGGAAGCTTTAGCAAAAATATGTGGATTCAGGTGATTGGTGTTGGTGGTGGTGGCGGGGGTAATAAAAGATATTTCCAGAAATATCGTAGGAGATTCTTATATCACCACCAACACCACCACCACCACCACCGCCACCATCATTGCTGTTGATACTACGCTCTTCATCATCATCATCATCATCGTCATCGTCATCATTGGAAAATCTCGATTTGACAGACAGACAGACAAACAGACAGGTTTTTTTTCAGATGTTTCAATAGTAGTGGTGGTGGGATTTACCATTGATTGATAATGATGAAGGCAATGATGATGATGATGATGTTGA
>NW_026330255.1:0-236 GCF_001194135.2 Octopus bimaculoides
CAAATGAACTTAGAAAACCATCAGGTGTGACTCGTTAAGAATTCCTAAGAATTCTTCAAATGATTAACTTCTTAACTGATATTTAGATGAGATATAAAACTCAATTTAATGATTTAAATATTTGGGCATGTATGTATTGCATACATACACATGTATGTATATGTGTATGTATGAATGTATGTATGTATGTGTGTATGTACATATGTACGAATGTATGTATGTATGTATGTATGTAT
>NW_026330256.1:0-283 GCF_001194135.2 Octopus bimaculoides
ATAGATAGACAGACAGACAGACAGACAGATAGATAGATAGATAGATAAACTGACAGACAGACAAATAGATAAGCAGAGAGAAGGATAGATAGATGGCTGGATAAAAAGGTTGCTAAAAAAGCAGACAGATATGCAGGTAGATAGATAGATAGATAGACAACAGGATGGATGGATAGATGGAGGGATGGATAGACGGACAGATGCATACATGGATAGATAGACAGATAGATGGATAGAGACAGACAGACAGACGGATAGATAGACATAGCTAGAAGTACAGACA
>NW_026330257.1:0-173 GCF_001194135.2 Octopus bimaculoides
ATTTGAACTCAGAACGTAAAGACAGATGAAATACCGCTAAGCATTTCGCCGCCTTCATATACACACATATAGACATAGAAAAATGTACACACACATATCAGTGACAAAACATACAGAACTATACATGGAATGACATATACATACATGCATACATACATACACACATGCATGCA
>NW_026330257.1:385-528 GCF_001194135.2 Octopus bimaculoides
CACATATACATATACGCTTATATTCACATATACATGCATGCATCTGTATACCTATATATATATATAATACATATAATGACATACATACATACGTACATACATACATACATACATACATACAATCATACATACATACATACATA
>NW_026330258.1:0-445 GCF_001194135.2 Octopus bimaculoides
TTATCAGCTGTCTCCACTCCAACCTGACGTTTCGAAGCACATAAAAGCACCCACTACTCTCTCAGAGTGGTTGGTGTTAGGAAGGACATCCAGCTGTAGAAACTTTGCCAGATCAGATTGGAGCCTGGTGCAACCTTCTGGCTCGCCAGCCCTCAGTCAAAACGTCCAACCCATGCCAGCATGGAAAGTGGACGTTAAAGGATGATGATGATGATTTAATGTGGAGAATTGCAATAATGAGCAGATACAGAGCAAGGTTCAAACTTTAAAATTCTGATCATATCCCACTGTAGGCTTTGAGATATGCCCTGAGTATAAAAAAGAAAACATTTGGAGTCATGTTTGAAAAACTTGTCTTTTTCACACAAATGCACTCATACAGATTGAGTGTTATATACAGCATAATAAATCTAGTTTTTCACAACTTTATTCATATTTATATCTA
>NW_026330259.1:0-2182 GCF_001194135.2 Octopus bimaculoides
CGTGCGCGCGCGCGTTAATGTGAGCGCGAGCCTATGTGTACAGGTTCAAGATATGAGATTCTGGAAATATTAAAAGACATTAACCTATTAAACCTTTTGAAATATTTATGTTGAAATTCATTGCCTTTGACTTACGTAATTAATTTTAGAAATAATGAAGAGTTTAGAAAAACAAGTTTGTCGTTTTATGTTCATTTATGTTCCAAATCCTAACTTAATTGTTGGAATTTGGAACATAAATTAACATGGAATTTTGATGGATGGCTTTAATTAAAATAACTTCAGCACTTTTGATACCAACCCTCTTGAGACCAGCCCTGGTTCTATGTTATAAATATCTTAGTCCTTTTGATACCATTTTTTCTGCTGAAATGTACTGCCTTTGTTTTAATTAATTTCGAAAATAAGGAAGAATTTATTCCAATAATTTTCTCATCATTAAGCTGGTGTTTCAATTAGAAACCTCGATGAAATTCTTGACGGAAGGTTTTAATTTAGATCCCTTGAACAGGAAGATTGTATCATAGAATCAGAGTGCAGTCCCAGGAAGGTTGATGTCAAAAAGTTTAAGGAACGTCTGTCTCTACGGTGGGCGTAGAAAGCTTGTTGTTAAAGAAACATTTGACATAATTACGATGAATGCCGGGAATGGTTTCTGATTCAGACACAAGGTATAAGTGCAGGAAGGAAATTTGCTTAGTGGCTGCAAATCCATATCCAAGGTTTTTTGCAAGCGAGGTCGACATATTCCCGTCGAATGGTACTTATTTTACTGACGAAGAGATGAAAGGCAAAAGTCGACCTCGGCAGAATTTGATCTCAGGACGTAAAGAAGGACGAAATGTTGCTAAGCATTTTGCCCAGCGTGTTAACGATTCTACCAATTCGCCGCCTTATAATAAAGTAAATTCGACCTCGGCAGAATTTGAACGGAAGTTTAATCTTGTATGACAGTAATGAAAGCAACAATTATTCAGTATGCGTCGTAAAAAGCAGGCCCCACTTAACGAATATGGTGTACCATAGGTGTTGGGAATAATTAACATGCCGTTCGACATGTATCCATTATAATTAATCGGATACATTTGCAATTCACACTAATTACGGGACCGAAATTTTATTTCTAATCAAGTAATTCCATTCAGTTTGAGACTACAAATATTAAAAGGAAATGATAAACTGTTGAATGAAAATGAATTCGCATGTTTTATTTATGCGTATAACACTGAAATGGAATTTTAATGCAGATTTAAATTGCGACTGCATAGTTAAACCTTAAATATTTCAAACGTAGAAGTTCATTAAAATCCTGAATAATTACACAGTTGCTAATCTTTAGCACTGAATAAACTTTTTTCTAAAATCATAACGGTGAACGATTACATTATTCCGGACCTCTTTATCATCGCTGCCCGTAATTATGGTTGCAGGCTGGTCGTAACTATAGGCTGGTCGTAACTATAGGCTGCTCATTATCTGTTGTTTCCGCCTTCTCTTTCATTTCACCTTCCTTATCATCTTTCTCCTCTTCCCCCTCCTCTTCATCGTCGTCGTCCTCCTCGTCCTCATCCACCTCGTCCTCCTCGTCCTCATCCACCTCGTCCTCCTCCACCTCGTCGTCCTCGTCCTCCACCTCGTCCTCCTCCACGTCGTCCTCCTCCACGTCGTCCTCCTCCACGTCGTCCTCCTCGTCCTCGTCCTCGTCCTCCCCCTCCTCGTCCTCCCCTCCTCCTCCTCCTCCTCAACCTCATCATCATCATCATTATCATTATTGCCACTTCGTCGTCCTCGTCGTCGTCGTCCTCCACCTCGTCCTCCTCCACCTCCTCGTCCTCGTCCTCGTCCTCGTCCTCGTCCTCGTCCTCGTCCTCGTCGTCGTCGTCGTCGTCATCAGCATCATCGTTTGCGTCGGCGTCGTCGTCGTTGTCATCATCAAAACCATCGTCAACAATAATGAAAAGAACGATAATAATAACTACAACATAACATCGTCAATAACCGTCATCGTCATCATCGTCATCATCATCATCATCATCATCATCATCATCATCGTCATCGTCGTCATCGTCATCATCATCATCATCATCATCATCATCGTCGTCGTCGTCGTCATCATCATCATCCTCCTCCTCCTCCTCCTCCTCATCATCATCATCGTCGTCTTCGTCGTCGTCATCATCCT
>NW_026330259.1:3088-3518 GCF_001194135.2 Octopus bimaculoides
TATATATATATTAGTATATATTAGTATATACATATATATATGCTTGCATACGCATTTATATAACGGTGCTTTTATTTCATTATTGAATACCCATATGCATACATATGTGTATCTATCTATCTATCTATCTATCTATCTATCTATCTATCTATCTATTTATATAGGTAGATAGATAGATAGATATAGATATATGTATATATATGTATGTATATATATATAGTTTTTACTATTTTACTCGTTTCAGCCATGCAGCTGTGGTCATGCTGGAGCACCACCATGGTCTTTCTGGCAGAATCCTTGGCACACCGGATAAAATGCTCCATATATACGTTTTGTCCATATATTTGTTTTGACTTCAAATTTCGCCGAGGTTGACTTTGTATTTACGGGGACGTAAACACACCAGCATCGGTTGTCAAGCGATGGTGGG
>NW_026330260.1:0-389 GCF_001194135.2 Octopus bimaculoides
ATATATATATATATATGTATATATAGATATATATTTGTGTGTGAGTGTGTTTGTCCACCATTACCGCTTGACAACATGTGGTGGTGCGTTTACGTCCCCGTTACTTAGCAGTTCGACAAGAGACGCTGTTGGAATAAGTATTTAAGTAAAGTACTGGGGTCGATTTGCTCGATTAAAGAAAAAAGTTTCTTCAAGGCGGTGCCCCAGCATGGCAGCAGTATAATGACTGAAACAAGTAGAAGAAAAAAGAAGAAAAATACATATATACATACCTTTTTGAAGCTTGGTACTTATTCTATCGGTTGTGTCTGCGGACCACTAAGTTACAGAGACATACACAAACCAGCATCGGTTGTCAAGCGGTGGTGAGGGACAACCATATACTTTAA
>NW_026330261.1:0-811 GCF_001194135.2 Octopus bimaculoides
GAGAGAGAGAGAGAGAGAGAGAGAGAGAGAGAGAGTCAAAGGTAGCTGTCGTCGATAGAAATGTGCAAAAATCTTTAAACGTGAAAGTATGAAGTATTGAAGGTAAATTACAGTAACGTTTATGTCTAATATATTCATCTCAAAATTCATGTATTGATGAATAAATTCGTGTTCTGTTACAATGTTAACGAAAATGACTTTAAGCTAGATTGTCAAAAAAAAATTTTAAATAACAAACTGACTCTCATTGCTAAATCATATGCTTTATTTTTATCTTGTATTTTATGTATGTATGTTGGCTTTACAGAAATACTTGTTCTTCTTCATATATAGTATTGTTGTTTGTTTACCAACATTGTTGTTGTTATTAGTGGTGGTGGTGGTGTAATTATAATTATAGTAGCTTTTCTAAACTACCTCTTCTAGTAAAGACTTAAGGTCAATTTTAAAATATAGGCTGTAATTTTGATTTCACGAAATAATAATTAGCTAGCTTCTGATTCTGCTCGCAATTCAAATGACTTACTCTCGGTATAATTCCTGGAACAATCCGTTAACGAACTAATATGTTTCTAATCTTAAGTTATTTACAAAACTAACTAACTAACTAGATGAATACACGCTACCATCAAGACCACCATCACAGTCGCCATCTTAGCAACAACAACCTCCAGCAGTAGCGAATACAGACACTAATGGTTTGGCACATAAGAAAACAGCTATGCGAGGAATTAATATTCTGGTCCTAGTGGTAATGGTGGTGGTGGTGGTGGCGATGGAGGTTGTGGTATTGGTGGTTGTAGTGTAGCAG
>NW_026330261.1:2281-2986 GCF_001194135.2 Octopus bimaculoides
TATATATATATATATATATATATATATATATATATAGAGAGAGAGAGAGAGAGAGAGAGAGAGAGAGAGAGAAAGAGGGAGAGTGAGAGAGCGAGATGTAGTATGAGAAAGAGAGAGAGAGAAATATGTGTGTGTGTGTACATATATATACATATAAAAACATACAATGTATACATAAATATATATATGCAGAACCTCTCGCAAATACGCTTTTGTGTTATCTATAATTGCATGCACACCAAATTGACAGTAGATAACTCAGCATTAACATTAATTCAGTTCGTATACTAAGGCACTAATACACAGTTTTCTCGTTTCTAATAGAATCTTACAAACGTACAAATTAAATATGATATGAATTCATTATTCATCTGCTAATTTAGACTTCCTGGCATTAGTTCCAGTTCAGAAATTCAACGAAGAGCCACACTTCATTCAATTTCGTCTCCCTTTCAGGTAATTAATTTCTGCCAACAATTTCCATTTGCTTATTAGTTGAAGCTACGTAGACTGGGACTATTTAAAGATTTTTCTTTACATTCATTAGATTTTCTTGTAGTCATAACGAGAGCTTAAACTTCGAAATTACTCGTTTGATTTCTCTAAGCACGAAGATCTGGTTTTTACTTAGGCGAAGTGAATGAAAGCTTCAGCCTCTTATGCATACATATATATGTATATGTATATATATATATATATATATAT
>NW_026330261.1:3616-4245 GCF_001194135.2 Octopus bimaculoides
TATATATATATATATATATATATATATATATATATATATATAATCCCAACAAAACGAAGGACAAACACAAAAAGACAACGCGCGAATGTGGTACATGTAAAGAATTAGCAGACTCTCAGGGAAGGAAAGGTGATTTTATGTTTCGAGCAAGGCTCTTCTTCAGAAACAGAGATAAGTCCAATAGAAAAGGAAGGCCCCACGTCTTCGCGTTGTTGTTTCTTGCGGTTGTTTTTCCTTTTGTCATTTACTATATATATATTAGTTTGACACTAGGTGGATAGTTGTCAGCTCATTACAACTGTTTCGTACGTAACTTCTTAATAGAGGAGTGAGAACATCGTATCATTATATATAGGTTGGTTATCTCTGAGTACAAATACTCATAGGTTTGGTTTTCTCCCGGTACAAACACTCATATATATATATAAAACGACATGTTTCTTTCATTTTCTGTTTACCAAATCCACTCTCGATCCGAGGCTATAGTTAATGATACTTTCCCAAGGTAGTGCGCAGCGGTACTGAACCCGGAACCATGTTGTTGGGGAGCAAGTTTCTTACCACATAGTCACTTCTGCACCTCTCTCTCTCTCTCTCTCTCTCTCTCTCTCTCTCTCTCTCTCTCTCTC
>NW_026330261.1:4771-5164 GCF_001194135.2 Octopus bimaculoides
ATATATATATATATATATATATATATATATATATATACGCGCCTGTGTGTGTGATGGAATATGTGTGTGTCTGTGTGTTTGTGTGCATGTATTTGTACATATACATCTACAGTTATGTCTACGCATATCTATGCATATCCTGCAATGGATTACTGCACCAAACTTGCCCGGTTTACCGGTTTCATCACTAATGTCACGTCCATGAAAAAAATTCTTCTGTAATACATGTTTTCACTTGCACTAACGAGCAACCTGTCACATACGTACATATATATATACTTATATATTTATTTGCTTACTTCTGTGTATATTTCTATTTATTTAAATATGTACGTATCTGTGTGTATACGAGTTAAATTATACCAACACATACACACACGCACAAAATTATGT
>NW_026330261.1:5311-6737 GCF_001194135.2 Octopus bimaculoides
TATATATATATATGTTGTGTATGTACTTTTGTCCAAGTGCACATTCACCTGAGCAGACATAGTGGTGAACATCTACATTTCTATTTGCGCAAAACAACATTTCGAATGTTTTTGCCGTGTTTTTTTTTTTCTTTTTTCTGGGTTCTTTTTTTCTGTAAAGTTTTCCAACAACATTACATTAATGTCATGTCTCAGGAAAGAAGGAAATTTTTTTTTTTCTCTTTCTCACTTCCGACATGGAAATATCAAGGAATATCTCGATCAAGAAATTTTTTTCACATGTATACATACATTTACACACACACACACACACACATACACACACAAACACATCTATGTATATACGTATGCATATATGTATGTGTGTATGCAATTATGTAAGTAAATGTGTGTGTGTGTATAGATAGATAGATAGATAGATAGACAGACAGATAGATAGATAGATAGATAGATAGATAGATAGATAGATAGATAGATAGATAGATAGATAAATAGATAGATAGATAGTGAGATAGATAGATAGATAGATAGATAGATAGATAGATAGATAGATAGATAGATAGATAGACAGACAGATAGATAGATAGGTAGATAGATAGATAGATAGATAGATAGATAGATAGATAGATAGATAGATAGATAGATAAACACGCACCCACATATATATATATACATGTACGCAACTTTTGTATATTATGTGTGTGTGTGTGTGTGTGTCTGTCTGTCTATCTGTGTCTGTGTCTGTGTCTCTGTGTTTCTGTGTGTGTCTGTGTGTCTCTCTGTGTGTACGTGTGCACATATATACATAGCTATGTATGTACGTATTTATACACACGCATACACACACATGCATATGTATATAGGTTGACAAGAAAGAAAGAAAGAAAGAAAGAAAGATTGGGTGAATAGATATAGACAGATCGCATCACATATGTGTGTATGCATAACTTTTAGGTGTGTGTTTGTGTGTGTGTATGTGTGTGTGTGTGTGTGCGTGTGTGCATAAATATATAGAGATAGATAGATGTACACACACAAACATGCAAAGACATATATGTATATATACACACACAAAGCATACATTCGTACACAAAGTCTATGTATATGTGCTTGTATCTAAGTACGAGTGTGTTTGTCTGTGTGTGTGTGTGTGTGCGTGAGTGTGTGTGTGTGGTTGTGTGTTTATATATATGCGCGCGCGTGTGGGTGCAAACGAAGTTGGTATTATATTTTTAATAAACATAATTTTAGACATGGCGTGTAAAATAGACAATTTTCTTAAACCACGCAGCTTCCAGCTTCCGGGGAGCCATCGATCAGTTGCGATTGTTATTAACGCCAGCGTCCAGACTCACCTATAACCCTTTCTTTCCAAAGCGCAGTATAAAACATACTATGTGTGTATTTATATATATATATATATATA
>NW_026330261.1:6870-7728 GCF_001194135.2 Octopus bimaculoides
ATATATGCATCTTGGTGTCACGTTTTAATAATTCATGCGGCCAGCATTTCACCCTTTCAGGGCACTCTCAATACCAACGCCCTAAGCTGGTCATACTGAGATTATATATATATAAATAGAGCGATGAGCTGGCAGAATCGTTAGCACGCTGGGCGAAATGCTTAGCGGTATTTCGTCTGCCGTTACGTTCTGAGTTCAAATTCCGCCGAGGTCGACTTTGCCTTTCATCCTTTCGGAGTCGATTAAATACGTACTAAGGGTCGATGTAATCGACTTAATCCCTTTGTATGTCCTTGTTTGTCCCCTCTATGTTTAGCCCCCTGCGGGCAATAAGGAAATAGTTATATACATATGGGTGTGGGAGTGCATCCATGTTATGCACACACACGCACACACATACATGTGTGTGTGTGTGTGTGTGTGTGTGTTAATTTCTGTTTTTCAGTTCACTTATAATTAGACGATACTTCGTTGTGTGGATTTGGTTGATGGAAACTGAAGCAAGCATGTCATGTGTGTGTGTGCGCGAACGTGCGTACGTGTACGTGTGTGCACACGTGTGTGTGTGTCTGTGTCTTTTCGTCTTGGTTTGTTCTCTCCACCACTACTTGATAACCGATGATGGTGTGCTTATATCCCCGTAATATAGCGGTCCGGCAATAGAGAGCGATAGAATAAGTACCAGGCTTAACAAAAAATAAGTAGAGGTCGATTCATTCGACTAAAACTTCTTCAAGGCAGTGCCCCAGCTTGGTCGCAGTCTAAAGACTGAAACAATTAAAAGATTGCTCCCGCATGGCTGCAATTAAATGACTGAAAGACGTAAAAGCATAAAAGCAACGAATATATATATATATA
>NW_026330261.1:8379-9060 GCF_001194135.2 Octopus bimaculoides
ATAATGGAAATGACTTCATAATATACTCTGCAGGCTTTCTATTTGTGCATGTGTGTGTATATATATGTGTGTGTGTGTGTGTGTGTATGTGTGTGTGTGTGTGTGTGTTTGTGCATGTGCGTCTATGTTGAAACAATTGTAGTGTTATGCAATAAAGTTAGTTTTCTGTTAATCATATATATGATGTGTATGTGTATATGTGTATATGTATGTATGTGTATATGTGTATATGTATGTATGTGTATATGTGTATATGTCTGTATATGTATATGTGTATATGTGTATGTGTATATGTATGTATGTGTATATGTGTATATGTATGTATGTGTATATGTGTATATGTATGTATGTGTATATGTGTATATGTGTGTGTGCCTGTGTGTGTACGAGTGTGCCTTTGTATTTGTCATATACACCCACCGCTTGACAACCAGTGTTGCTTTGTTTACGTCCTGTAGCTTCACCGCGTTTCAGCAAACGAACCGATGCAATAAGTACCAGTGAGGAAGAAAAAAAACCTAAGTACTGCGATTGATCTGTTTCACTAAGACCTATGAAGGCGGTGCCCCAGAATGGGCGCAATCGCATGATTGAAGCAAGTAAAAGATTCGATATATATATGGCATGAGAGAGAGAAATAGATTGAGAGAGAGAGAGAGAGAGAGAGAGAGAGAGAGAGAG
>NW_026330262.1:0-247 GCF_001194135.2 Octopus bimaculoides
ACACACACACACACATGCACACACACATACATATACGCACACGCACACACACACACACACAAAAGGAGAACACATACAAACCTACATACATAGATACATAAATACATAGTATGCATACACAAACACACAAACACGCACTACATGCACACATGCGTACATACATAGTACATACATATATACATGCATACATACATGCATGCATACATATATATATTCACAGACAATCATGCATAGATACATCCTATAT
>NW_026330262.1:257-450 GCF_001194135.2 Octopus bimaculoides
GCATACATATATATATTCACAGACAATCATGCATAGATACATCCTATATGCATAAATGAATATAAATATCTACCTATATATATATATGTATATATATACATACACACATACATTTACGTATGTATGTATGTATATACGTATGAATGTATGTATGTATGTATGCATGTATATATGTATGCATGTATGTATGTAT
>NW_026330263.1:0-323 GCF_001194135.2 Octopus bimaculoides
TATATATATACATATATACATACACACACACACATGTATATATATACATATATATATGTGTGTGTGTATGTATAATATATATACATACATATGCATACATATACACACTCACGCAAAAAAACATTTATATATATCTTTATATATACACACGCATATATATGCGCGCGCACACACACACACACACACACACACACACACACACACACACACATATATATATATATATATATATACATACAAACATACGTATGAATAAGTATATAAATACAGTCGCGAGCACGCACACACGTACATATATATGTGTGTGTGTATATATATATATA
>NW_026330264.1:0-326 GCF_001194135.2 Octopus bimaculoides
CAACAATAAAATCGAAAATGGTTTAGAGCGATGCAGTGTAAGATTACATAAAAGAGAGAGACCTCGAAAATCCTGGAAACCCCACAAAATGACGCTCATTCTCCAAACTAAGGCAAGTAACGTCTCCCTGGTGCCTTCCAATCCACAGGCGCATGTTCAGGACAGGCCCACTCATTTGGACCATGTTCGCCCCACTCATCCACCCGTTAATAAATTTGCTGGAAGGCAGCACCTCTCTCACCATCCTCACTATATGATGAGGATAATTAATATCATGATGACTTGAAGATGATGATGATGATGATGATGATGATGATGATGATGAT
>NW_026330265.1:0-321 GCF_001194135.2 Octopus bimaculoides
GTGTGTGCATGTGTGTCTTTACATTTGTCACTCACCAGCACTTGACAACTGGTGTTGGTGTGCTTATATCCCCATAACCTAGTGGTTTGGCAAAAGAGACTGATAGAATAAGAAATAGGAATTATAAAAAAGAAACAAGCAAAGGATAAAAGATTCAAATTTAATTCATTACTAACCCTAATATTCTCCGTTACTTATCTTTGGCCCCCCCCTTTTAGTATCTAATCCTTTAGCATTTAAACTGGCCATATCCAGCCCCAAATGTTTTGTCTGTTTTATGTTCAAACTGGCCAGTTCTGGCACTGCACACCTACTCTACAA
>NW_026330266.1:0-268 GCF_001194135.2 Octopus bimaculoides
TACATACATACATGTATACATACATACATACATACATACATACACACATAGACAGACGGACAGAGAGACAGACACATACCTAGATAGAATGCCTATGGCATATGTACTATGTGTGTGCATATACATAAATGTATGTGTATTTGCATAATGTATATATTTGTATTAATTTACAGTGTGATATTATGAATATACATACATATATATATATATACATATAAATTTATAAACATAAGTAAGGGATCAGCAACAGTTGCTTCACCACATACCG
>NW_026330267.1:0-328 GCF_001194135.2 Octopus bimaculoides
GCCCCAAACTTTACAAAATATAACAAAATTCCAGAATCTGTGTTCTTTGTAATTTGTCACCATTCTGCAAATTCACAGTTATTGATTCCTATTTCCAAGGAAAGCAAGAAAGTAATAACTAACAAAAAAAGCGATCACTTCTAAAGATGATCAATTCTTGCCTTTGTAGTGATTGATTAATGACATTCGGATATATCGATAAGAAATTGCTGTTCCACACCTTTACCAAATAAAAGAAATAAATTGTTAAACGGAGACCACTGTCGGCCTCTAATTTTCCTTTAAACATTTTGGACTTACAATGCACATGGACTAATATACCTTCGGA
>NW_026330268.1:0-261 GCF_001194135.2 Octopus bimaculoides
TATATATATATATATATATATAAATGCTCACATATATATGTATGTATACATATATACATTTATATATACATATGCATATATATATGTACGTATGCATCTATATGCCTATGTATATACTAATGCACATATGTATAGCCTTAATAAAAGATTGTACACACTGCTTGTTTATTCATGTTTCTAAACGTCAGACTAATTGACAAACTGAAAGAATGAAGGAAAATACATAGCGAAAGTAGTAGTAGTAGTAGTAGCAGTAGTACT
>NW_026330269.1:0-226 GCF_001194135.2 Octopus bimaculoides
TTCTCAGTGGCCTAACACCACACACACACACACACACATATGCATACATACGCATATACATGCATATGTACATACACATACATACACATATAAATACATTCACACACAGACACACATGCACAAATACATACAGATACATATATATCCATGCACACATACATATATGTCCACACATTCATATATATACATATATACACATACATGCACACACACATATATACACACA
>NW_026330270.1:0-220 GCF_001194135.2 Octopus bimaculoides
AACATTATTAAAAAAAAATTACTAACTGAAGTAGAGATTGACCAAATTAAACAGGCAGTAAGGGATAAAAAGAATGAAACTGCAGTTAAAGAAGATACTACAGAGGAAATAATTGTAGACCAGCCCAATGTTGATGAAAATACAGTAATGATTGAAAGAGTTAATGTAGTTGATAGGCAAAGTGAAATACTCTCTGAAAGAGTTAATGTAACTGATAGGC
>NW_026330271.1:0-678 GCF_001194135.2 Octopus bimaculoides
TAGTGAAATAACTGCCGTCAGAGAATGATTTACCACAGATTTCACAATGATATGGCGTCTCACCTGTATGAATAAATTTATGTCTAACAAAGTTACCTCTATGAGAGAATGATTTGCCGCAGATATTACAGTGATGTGGTTTTTCCCCAGTATGAATACGCTTGTGTTTAGTCAGTTCACCATTTTCAGGAAATGACTTACCACAGATATTGCAATGATATGGCTTCTCACCTGTGTGAAGGCGTTTATGCCTAGTTAAGTGACGGTTTTCAGTGAATGACTTATCACAGATATCACACTGATGTGGTTTCTCTCCTGAATGAAGGCGTTTGTGAATTTTTAAACACTGAATATAAGTGAATGATTTACCACAAATATTGCAATTATATGGTTTCTCTCCAGTGTGAATGCGTTTGTGTTTATTTAAAATACTACCAACAGAGAATGATTTACCACAGGTGTCACAACAATATGGTTTCTCTCCTGTGTGAATGCGTTTGTGACTAGTTAATGAATTTATACGAGAAAATGTTTTACCACAGACATCACAGTGATATGGTTTCTCTCCTGTATGAGTGCGTTTGTGAGTTTTTAAAGAATTATTATGAGAAAATGATTTACCACATATATCACAGTGATGTGGCTTCTTTCCTGTATGAACACGTTTGTGTCGATTTA
>NW_026330272.1:0-439 GCF_001194135.2 Octopus bimaculoides
CACACACACACACACACACACACACACACACACACACGCGCACATCTATACATACATTGATATTTAGATATACGTATTTGCATGTATATTCATATATACATATATATCTATATACGTACATACATATATATCTATGCACATATACATATATATAAATACACACACATACCAATATATGGACATAAATTTAAGTCATACATACATATATGCATGAACACACATACATACCCAGATATACACACGTTTTTATGCATGTCTATGTGTGTGTGTGTGTGTGTGTGTGTGTGTGTATTCACATATGTATGTATATATATGTGTGTACATATACATATGTAAGTACATACATGTGTACACGTACATACGCATACATATATATGCACATATGTATCCATACACATACATACACACACACACACACATATATATATATATATATATA
>NW_026330273.1:0-410 GCF_001194135.2 Octopus bimaculoides
TCTGCCAGCTCGCCGCCTTCACAAGCAATCAATAATATTAAGAGTAATGAAACCGAAAGTAAAAAGTGTACAAAAATATACAAAATGCTGTGGAAATGGATTTCTTCACAAACTGCAATTTATTATGAAAGTCTTGCATTTTCGTCGTAACAACCAAAGTTCAGATCAATGTGACCGCCAGCTATCACATCTATTCTCCTTCCTCAGTTGCCATACTTTAATTGCTAAGTATTCATCAAGTCACTCATTCAGATGTGTAGCAGGTGAGATGAATGTTCCAAGTCAGTAGTGAAAACCTGACAATTGTTGTGTTGAAACTCTGTACAAGGCAGACCGCTCTATTTACTTGTTAGCTGCGACGACATACATCTTTCAAACCTCACCGATAAACAGACAGTGTATATATATAT
>NW_026330274.1:0-283 GCF_001194135.2 Octopus bimaculoides
CCTCTATGTTTAGCCCCTTGTGGGCAATAAAGAAATAAGAATCGTTAAGCTCGCCGGGCGAAATGCTTAGCGTTATTTCGCCTGCCGCTACGTTCCGAGTTCAAATTCTGCCGAGGTCGGCTTTGCCTTTCATCCTTTCGGGAGCCGATACATTAAGTACCAGTTGAGTACTAGGGTCGATATATAATCGACTTGCCCCTTTCCCGGCCTTGTGCCTAGAGTAGAAAAGAATTACGTCTGTGCATATTTAAATATATGTGCGCGCGCACGTGTGATGGTGGTT
>NW_026330275.1:0-241 GCF_001194135.2 Octopus bimaculoides
TATTATAAAGTCTAAAATTTAAAAAAATTAAACATCTGACGATCGTTTCGTGGATATTATTGTAATCACAATGTAATCAAAAGATTAAAATTTCAACAAAGGATAAAAAAATGAATTTTCCAAATTACAGGAGGATTAATTTTACAATTTCTTTAAATGACAGTATACACTTTAATAATTTTAATATTTTTAATTTTTTTAATATTTTAATTAATATTACATATACCATTCGTTCTTAACA
>NW_026330276.1:0-243 GCF_001194135.2 Octopus bimaculoides
CCTGTGCGTGTGTGTGTGTGTGTGTGTGTACTTTTGACAAAAAATAAGTAGTATTGTTGATTTGTTCGACTAAAATCCTTCAAGATGGAGTCTTAGCATGGCCGCAGTTCAACGATTGAAACAAGTAAAAGAATATATATGTACATACACACGCAAACAAACACACACAGACACACACACACAATGTATTTGAGATGTAATGGATTAATATAGTCAATAGCGAAAAGTTTGTGACGCTGGTAC
>NW_026330277.1:0-450 GCF_001194135.2 Octopus bimaculoides
GTTTAATTTTAATTCTACTACATGACTCCGACCATAAACTTTACCTAAATGTCGAATTTCATCAAAAACGGAGGAATTCTGTAAAAGTTACAGCATAAAATATTAATTCTATGGGTAACTGCATACAAAAAGCTTATTGATTACTTAAAATCCCCAGCTCACGCGCAATTATTGATTTTTTGTCAACTCTTCATGCTAACATCAACTAATGGACATGAACTGTAATCACGTGTAAAATTTCTACAAAATCGGTAAGAATGTCTCTAAGGAAATGTTTATTTGCATTTGTGCCCTTTCCATTTAACTATGGAGTCCAACATATACAAAAGACAGGTGAAAAAGATGGGTTGATCACAACTGGTCTACTCTTCCAGGTCTACTCAACCAGCACTGACTTGGAGATAAAACAATAACTACAGATTAAATACACTACCTACAATAATACCAACA
>NW_026330278.1:0-315 GCF_001194135.2 Octopus bimaculoides
AAATACACACACATATACGTATCTACAGACACAAGTATTCATATACAGATGTCTATATAAGTGTACACACACACACACACACATATATACATATCTATAAGCATATGAATACAAATACATATCTGCGTACCAGTGTGTGTGTGTGTATAGTTGTGGATACATGTACACACACATTGCTCTCTGGATATATATATATATATATGCATGTGTGTGTGTATTAGGGTGCTTATGTCTGTGTACATGAGTACACACGCATACGTCAACATATTAGTTATGTGTGTGTGCAAACATATACATATATATATATATATATAT
>NW_026330279.1:0-278 GCF_001194135.2 Octopus bimaculoides
ATAAAATGTTTGTTTTTATCTATTAAAGGTATGAAAGCCATATTGTTTTGGTAACAACAAAACCTCTGAAACTTGAAAGTTTTATCAATTTAAAATCTGCTTGTATCCCAAAGAAATTAATAAATGCTGAAAGAGTCTGATTCCTATCATAGAGCACCAAAATCTGACTGAATCTAAGATTGTTCTCAATGATTACACGGATCAACCTGATTTTGATGAATTTGATAAAATTGAAACTAAAGGACTAAATAGTGCAGAAGACATGATTTAAATGAGTC
>NW_026330280.1:0-618 GCF_001194135.2 Octopus bimaculoides
AAACATGAAATTTTTGAAGTATGCCGTGTCCTGACGGCTAACAGCCGATGTGGGTAATTTATTCCATGCTTCGTTAGTATAGCTTTAGCTTTAGCTGTGCTCTTTCATTCGCTAGTGATGGTTCGCAGAAAAATATAGGCTTCAGCTCAGAATACGAAGCACCATATATTCTTTTGTAAATCTTTTGTAAATCATCCCTAATATCGCGACTAACTCAATAAAAGTAATTCTCTATTTGAAACTTACATATCAAACTGTCAAAGAGAAAAATATTAGTCGAAATTGAAGATGTTAACGCAAGTTGCAACAATGTGTATATTTTCACATTTGCCAACGAAAATGTTGAAAAATGTGTGTCTATTTATACCAAATAATTCTACACAAAAATTACTGTGTGTTAGCAATGAATTTAATATATATAAAAAAAAATAATATTTTGAATTAAATCTAACATAATAGAAGCTACAATATATTTGTAGAAGCGACAGGGTATCTGATTACACACAAATAGATAGCTACGTTAATACACCCACCTTTTTTGCATATATGTATATATTTTAGAATAAATACGTACGAATATGTGATTATGTGTAGCTCAGACCGTATCATATATATATA
>NW_026330281.1:0-336 GCF_001194135.2 Octopus bimaculoides
TATATAATTCTAGTCAGGTCAGAGACCTCGTCACAGGTGGATGTGACCTGGCACTGGTACCATGTAAACCAGTCCTACCAGTTCTGCGGTCAAGCGGTCAATTGGTCGGCAGCTAAACCGTCTCCTCCACTTGATTAGTTTGCTACTCTCGAGCAGAAAGTGGTCTGGACATGGTCTGGACACACAGCAGGACTCAAGGGATGGATGAACTCCTTTCGGGGTCAATAGAATAAGTACCAATTGAGGACTGGGGTCGATGTGGTCGACTAGCCCATCCCCGAAATTGCTCTCTTTACTCTATTACTCTTTTACTTGTTTCAGTCATTTGACTGTGGC
>NW_026330282.1:0-245 GCF_001194135.2 Octopus bimaculoides
TATATATCTATAATGTATATCTTGGTCTATGTATATGGGCTTACATATGTCTGTTATCATGTCGAAAACTTTTCTCTCAAATTCTATATTGCACTAAAAGTCAGCTGAACTTAAGTCAAAAAGTCAAGTTCCAGTCTCGGAAGTTGCAGTACCCGGTAAATGATCATTCTGTTCTCTGAGATTGAATATATATATATTCATACATACATACATACATACATACATACATACATACTTACATACAT
>NW_026330283.1:0-272 GCF_001194135.2 Octopus bimaculoides
ATATTGCCACTTAAGTGTGGCTGACCCCTAGGGGTGGATGTTACTGATGCATTTATGTGTATATATATATTTGTATATATATAGATATATCAATATATATATCTATCTATCTATCTATCTATCTATCTATCTATCTATCTATCTATATATATATATATATATATATATATATATATAAAATATGTCTATATATGTGTGCATATCGTTTGTGTTAAGAGGATATGTATATATATACACATATATATATATGTGTGTGTGTATACATACATACA
>NW_026330284.1:0-567 GCF_001194135.2 Octopus bimaculoides
TGTTCCGTTGATCGGATCAACTGGAACCGTCGACGTCGTAAGCGACGGAGAGCCAACAACAAATGTGATGGCAATACAAGTAACACATGCTTTAGATTTAAATATTACTTAAAAAGTCAAGAAGAATCAGGAAAGCTAATTACTCATTATTTAATGATTAAAATTTATTTAATCTATTCTGTGAAGTTAGGAACAACTAATTAACGACGTAGTGTAGTTTGTGATGAAAATGAAATATTTAATTATCCAGGTGATGGAACACCGACCAAATTACATCAAATCAATCGATTTAAGTTGAATATAAACATTGACGATCGCCTTAACATGGGTTAATTACAACACTTAATATAATTACCAGAAATACACAAAAGATGGCCAGGTCGTTGATAATGTTTCTTTCGCCTCAATAATGTTACCGGTGTCATGCGTTGAATGTCCCTAACGCGACTTAATATGCTTTGAAACAGCTTTCATTTATATCAGTTTATTCTGTCAGTTATATTCAGTCTATATTAGATCAAAAATACTTCACCTGACAAAAATAACTATTTATTTAAATATCTGCGG
>NW_026330285.1:0-538 GCF_001194135.2 Octopus bimaculoides
TATATATATATATATATATATTAGTGTATTTCAATTTCTATATATATGTAAAAACACACACACACACACACACACAAACACGTACACACAAGCATATATATGTATATGCATATGTATAAATATGTATGTTATGTATATGTATATATTTATATTCATAAATTTTTCTATGGATATATATTGCAAAGCATACGAGTGTGTATATATTCACATGTGAAATTATGCAGAGGAATAAATGCAGTGACATATAAATCACAATATATATACATACATTCATATGCACACACACGTGAGCGCTCTTACACATGATTATATTATCAATACACACATACAATTAGACCAGAAAAAAGATATGTGTACTTCAGCTAAATATCATTACACACTTGCGCAAATACGTGAATACGTACATACATACATACATACATACATACATACATACATACATACATATATACAAGCACACACACACTCACACACATGCACACACACATACACACTCACACAAACTCCTATATATATATGTGCGTGTGTGTGTATATAT
>NW_026330286.1:0-695 GCF_001194135.2 Octopus bimaculoides
AATAATAATAATAATAATAATAATAATTTCAAATTCTGGCACAAGGCCAGTAATTTCGGATAAGTGGATAAGTTGATTACATCAACCCCCGCTCAACAGGGACTTCAAAGTCGACCTCGGCGGAATTTGAACTCAGAACGATTCTGCCGGCTCACCGCCTTAAACCTCCCCCCACCACCCCAACAAAAAGTTTTAATAATGATAATGATAGCAATGAAAATCTCCTTATATAATTTGTAATGCTAAGAATTTTCCTAAATCTGTAATTTCCCTATTACTTGCAGCGAGATTTGAGTGAAAATTCCCTATATAGAAAATCTACCTCACAACGATGATGATGATGACCAAAAAAAAAAAAAGAAAAAAATCCACCACCATCATCGCCATCATGGTCATCATTGTTGTCGTCGTCGTCATCATCGTTGTCATCATCGTCATCATCACGATTATGATCATCGCCATCATTATCATCAACATCATCATCCGTAGCAGTAGCAATAATAAAAAAAACATCTATCACCCAAAGGTACTTCGCTCATACATACAAAACATTTTATACAAAATCATACAACAACAACAACGAAAACAACAACAACTGCAACAAAATAACAACGTGGAAATGCAAGAGTCGACGCGGTCACTTGATTGGCTAGAAATATCTGCGAAATCTTCAAATTAGACCATTTCATCTTTGG
>NW_026330287.1:0-594 GCF_001194135.2 Octopus bimaculoides
ACAAGATTTTCAATACCTCGTTGATAGAAATCACCCGATTTCGACTCGAAAATTGATCCAACCAAACTCTCAATTCTACATTAGCATTGAACGAAACTCAGCGCATAGCATTTCAAAGAGATCGAAAGAGGTGGAAATCCGTTGGTGCCAAATCAGGAGAGTACGGCAAGTGTGGAAGCACTTCCCAGCTATGCGTTTGAATAGCTTTCTTGGTCATATTGGCGATATGAGGGCGGACGTTGTCGTGCAGCAGAAGAACTCCATGCTGACGATTAGGTCTTTTTTCTTGAATAGCCGTGTTGAGTCGTTCCACCTGTTGAACAGAGTTCCGCATTAGCCGTTTGGCTTCGTTCAAACTATTCGTAATGGATAATCCCTTCCCAGTCCCACCATATGCACAAAATAGTTTTATGCGGATGAAGATCTTGTTTCACGCGCGGTGTTGCTTGTTTTCCGGGGCTAAGCCATTCCTTACGCTGCTTCATATTGATGTACATGCGACATTTTTCGTCACCAGTAACGATTCGGTAAAAAAATCGTTACCTGTGTCCATGAGTTGAGCGGTAACGAGCAAGCAAACCAGCGGAGATTGTG
>NW_026330288.1:0-331 GCF_001194135.2 Octopus bimaculoides
ACATTTAACTTCGCATACTTTTATCGTATGCGAAGAAAAGTGAGTGAGAGTGGGTGTGAGAGTGGAGATAGGGAGTGATCAATATTGATACATATGATAGAATATCCAGCTATTTATATATAGCAAACCAATACATGTAGTTACAAGCTCTATGCATACAGTTATATATATATATATACACATACATATTTGGTGTTGTTGTTGTTGTTGCTGCTGTTTTGTTTTTAATCGGCAGAAAGTTTAAAAAGTGGCTTATAGGCCGAGAGTTATTCTAACAAACTTATGCATGCATACATGCAGATATACATACATGTATATATATATATATACA
>NW_026330290.1:0-1002 GCF_001194135.2 Octopus bimaculoides
TGTTGTTACATCTAATTATTATTATTATATCTACTACATATGTGGGAAATTCTTTCTGTAGGTGTGTTTGTGGAGTTGTTAGCTATTTCTTCCTACATCATTTTATCGAATTTGATGAAACTTGACACATGAGTAGCACTCATGGCTGGAAACTTCATGGCATACTCAGATTGTTGAAAAAAATGATAACAAGGCTCCCGAAAGGGATTCTTAGATATATAGCTCATATATTTTATTTTAAAAACCAAGGGAAATAACCCATTCGCCCCTGGAAGGGATCCTTATATACAGCCAAGGGAAATAACCCATTCATTTTCCTAAATTATTTGGTATAAAGGAAATTGAGTACACTTATTTCTTAGTAGTTATTTCTGCAATATATCCAGTACAACCCTTAAACAATAGTATTTTCCTAAACAATAGATCTACTTATTTTAGTGAGTGACATATTCACGATTATACCAACACTAGCGCCCTTGAGGGTAATATTCTCTGGGAACGCACAAAAGCCCTTTACAGAGCTATTTACTTTGAATTGTTATCTCATATCTGATTAGCCTGTTATTATGTAACATGCTTCACGATTTTAGTATACATACCTTATTAGTATTTCCTCCTACTTTCTATATACTCTCGGAATGCATTAAAGCCCTGTTCATGACTATTTTATTCGAATTCTTACTATTGGGTAACCAATTTCATGTTACTACATATCCGACTTCACAATTTGGGTATTCATAACTTATTAGGAATTTCTAAAAACAAGATCCTGTGTAAGACACTTTGGTATTCTTTGTAAATGCACAAATATAGTTTTAAGGGCTACATACTTTGTATTATTGTTACTGGATTAGCAAAACAATTATGAGAATGGAACCAAGGGGCAAGTCCTGCTTTCCTGGGAATTACCAGGTACATCAGCTAGTATATATACACACATATATATGAGATTTTTATATGTATGCATATGTGTGTGTGTGTGTGTGTGTGTGTGTGTGTGTG
>NW_026330291.1:0-725 GCF_001194135.2 Octopus bimaculoides
TACATACGAACGATTGAACGAACGAACGTATGTACGCAGATAAGAAATAACGGAAGAACGTAAGTACAAACGAACGTACGTACGTACGTAGGCAGGAAATAACGAAAGAGCGTGCGAACGAACGTACGTACTTAATACGTAGGCAGGAAATAACGAAAGAACGTACGTACTTACGAACAAACGAACGTACGAACGAACTAACGTACTTACGTAATTACAACGAACGTATATATATACATACGTACGAACGATTGAAGCAACGAACGTACGTACGCAGGAAGGAAATAACGAAAGAACGTACGTACCAACGAACGAACGAACTTACGTACTTACGTACGTATGAACGATCGAACAAACGTACGTATGTACGAACGAATGAAAGAACGAACGTACGTACGTAAGTAGAACGAACGAACGTACGAACGAACGAACGTACGAACGAACTAACGTACTTACGTAATTACAACGAACGTATATATATACATACGTACGAACGATTGAAGGAACGAACGTTCGTACGCAGGAAGGAATTAACGCAAGAACGTAAGTACGAACGAACGAACTTACGTACGTACGCACGTATGAACGTTCGAACGAACGTACGTATGTACGAACGAATGAAAGAACGAACGTACGTACGTAAGTAGAACGAAAGAACGTACCTACGCAGGTAAAAAATAACGAAAGAACGTAAGTACGTACGAACGAACGTACGTACATACGTA
>NW_026330292.1:0-463 GCF_001194135.2 Octopus bimaculoides
CCTTCATCAGCTGCCACCATTCTAAAACTAAGCGTTTTGAAGAGTTAGGGTAGTGACGCATTGTTAGAATGGCTCTTCCCATGGATCACGAATTAAATTTAAATTAAATTTGTAACGTGGAGGAATGTAGTGGCGAACAGAAAACAAAACAGTGAAAATAAACCTAGTGGTTAGAGTATTGCACTCATGATTGCAAGATAGGGGTTTTGATTCCTGGATTGAGTGATGTGTTAGGTTCTTGAGCAAGACACTTCATTTCACATTGCTCCAGTCCACTTACCTGAAAATAAGTAACTTTGCAATGGGCTGACATCCCATTTGGATCTTGATCATTTATACACCATGGAAACCAGGTAACTAGCTCTATGAATCTGTGGACTCAAGACAGTAATGTCCATATATCTCTCTTTTACTCTTTTATTCTTTTACCTGTTTCAGTCATTTGACTGCAGCCATGCTGGAG
>NW_026330293.1:0-215 GCF_001194135.2 Octopus bimaculoides
TCTCCATATGTGTGGACACGTGTCACCGTATGTGTCCTTGTGTGAAGTAAAATATGTGTGTGTATATATGGTCATGTGTTTCAGTCTCCATTTGCGTATGTGTGCTTGTCTGTTTATATAACCTATGTACCTATCCGTCTGTATGTTGATGTTTATTTTCATACTCATATGCTTACATATATGTGCATATACACATATACATACCCCCCCCCCAC
>NW_026330294.1:0-342 GCF_001194135.2 Octopus bimaculoides
ATATATATATAAACATATACACAGACACACACATATCTATGTACGTATGTATATATATGTGTGTGTGTGTGTATGTGTGTGTATATATGTGTGTTTGTATGTGTATGTGTGTGTGTGAGCGCATTATTTTTCTCAGGTATTCTTGAAATAGAAGTAGTAATGATTGTCAACTTATTGACAAATACACATAGATACATAAGTGTTATATTCGAAAGCGAATATCTGGGTAAATGTATGGACTCAGACACTTAGACATACATACAAACGTCACATAACCATAATAATAATAATGGTAACAATAATAATGATAATGATGATGATGATGATGATGATGATGATGAT
>NW_026330296.1:0-208 GCF_001194135.2 Octopus bimaculoides
GAAGTGGACCAGCGAAGAAAACAGGATAGTGATGCAGTGCTACTTAGAAACTGAACCTAAAAGAAGAGGTTATAGAAAACAGATGTTAACACTTTTGATAGAGAAGGGTATGTTTAAAGTGACTGAGCAGAGATTAGTTGATCAGGCTAATGCTATTAGGAGAAGACAGTGGATGACAGAATTGGTGGTAGAAGAGATCACAAGAGAA
>NW_026330297.1:0-218 GCF_001194135.2 Octopus bimaculoides
GCAGTGATTTATCGTTCTCACATGTTAAACATCCCCGGTGTTCTCTGTTAAACATCCCCAGTGTTCTCCTGTTAAACATCCCCGGTGTTCTCTGTTAAACAACCCCGGTGTTCTCTGTTAAACATCCCCGGTGTTCTCTGTTAAACATCCCCGGTGTTCTCCTCTTAAACATCCCCGGTGTTCTTATTATTATTATCATTATTATTATTATTATTATT
>NW_026330298.1:0-274 GCF_001194135.2 Octopus bimaculoides
ATCATCGTATTCCAATTTCTTTCACTCTTCAATGAATAGCAGATGAATGATTATCATTTGATAAGAAAAAAAACACAACCTATGCTTTCAGGTTTTTTGGATTAAGTTTTCAGAAATAACACACTAAGTTTACCATTAATTCGGTGAAATATTCACGGGGCTCCGCTAGTAGTAGGCAAAACACTTAGAGATATAAAGATTATAGAATTAATGTCCGTGATTTAAAATCATTTAACACTGATATTTTACATTTTACACCATGACATTATTTTGC
>NW_026330299.1:0-272 GCF_001194135.2 Octopus bimaculoides
TACTTCCAAAGGAATAGGTGATGTTGATAAAGATGTAATCTTCTCTTCAGAGAAATACATAGGAATTACATAGGAACCAGCTTAACCGTAAGACATTTTAACCGAATGTGATAACTGTAGGTAGAGAAGATTGCTACGTAACTTATTTGAAAAAACCATTGGAGGTTGCAACCCTACGAGATAGTACGTTAGACAAGGAGGGAAGAAAAGAAGGAAAAAAGAAATTTAGAATTTAGAATTGGGAGTTAATAAGATGATTTAAACCCGATAAA
>NW_026330300.1:0-313 GCF_001194135.2 Octopus bimaculoides
CAGTTCACTCAGCTGTAGAAATGAGTTGTGACATCATTGATGCCAAGCTGGATCAGCCTTTGCCTTTGCCTTGGATAACATCTGTGGCGTGGAGAGGGGACGCTGGTATGCATGGGTCACTGCTGGTCTTCCACCAACAACCTTGCACAACAACCATTGCTATCATCATCATCATCATCATCATCATCACCATCATCATCACCACCATTATCACATTTGTCACAATTAACACCACCAACATCACCATTGCCATAAGCAACTCAATCATCATCACCATCATCATCACCATCATCATCATCACCATCATCATCAT
>NW_026330300.1:1663-1767 GCF_001194135.2 Octopus bimaculoides
TGAAATTCCAATGAAGGAGCCTTGGATCTAGGTTAGAAACTGGTTCTTTTCTATTGGCAAGAAATCTTCAAATGAAACTGGACAATGACATACATACATACATA
>NW_026330301.1:0-452 GCF_001194135.2 Octopus bimaculoides
TATATATATATATATATATATATATGTGTGTGTGTGTGCATGTGTATACACACACCCAAAGACATGTAATTATGCCAATTTGTCTCAAGATGGAAAAGAATGGAGCAATCAAGAGAGAACTGGAAGTGCACTGTGACCAGCGATGTGCATAACACCATCTGATGATCTTTGGTTCATACTTTGATATATATATATATATATACATATATATATATATACTTGTACTCATTGGACAAAGAATGTATGTCACTAACCAGCTGGAGGAGATGTTTTCCTGGGGTTATAAAAGTCATTGGCTCTATGCCGTTTGGGACGCCACACATGCTGGGCAATTATATGTTATGATTGCATATTGCTACTGTTTACATCTCGCTCAGAGATTTAATACACATACATACCTACATATCATCATCATCATCATCATCATCGTTTAACGTCCGCTTTCGATGCTA
>NW_026330302.1:0-246 GCF_001194135.2 Octopus bimaculoides
GATGATGACGGCAAGGCGGGATCGATGTAAGTGGTGGTCGTCGTGTTGGCGGTGGTGATGCGGATGATGAGGACGACGATGATGGTGATACCGACGACCTCAAAAACCGGCATTAAATGTGGTGAGAACCATTATCATCATCATCATCATCATCATTATTATTATTAATATTATCATTATCCTTATTATTATTATCATCATCATCATTATTATTATTCAGTAGTTTTATTTTTATAACGTACTTTC
>NW_026330303.1:0-275 GCF_001194135.2 Octopus bimaculoides
CAGAGACAGACAGTGGAGACAGAGACAGACATAGGAGACAGAGACAGACATAGGAGACAGAGACAGACAGAGGAGACAGAGAGAGACAGACAGAGACAGACAGAGGAGACAGAGACAGACAGAGGAAACAGAGGAGATAGAGACAGACAGAGACAGACAGAGGAGACAGAGACAGACAGAGGAGACAGAGACAGACAGAGGAGACAGAGGAGACAGAGGAGACGGAGTCAGACAGAGGAGACAGAGGCAGACAGAGACAGACAGAGGAGACAGAG
>NW_026330304.1:0-218 GCF_001194135.2 Octopus bimaculoides
ATTATAACAAGGGCTTGGTTTGTGCCTCACCACGCACTGAAAAATAGACGTCAAAAGATACTATTGCCACCATAAATTCTCCGAGAAAAACACACCTCATAATAGGCTAGTAGAAGAAAGAAAATTCTAATTCATTTTCTTTCTTCTACTAGCCTATTATGTGGTGTGTTATTCTCGGAGAATTTATGGTGGCAATAGTGTCTTTTGACGTCTATTTT
>NW_026330306.1:0-362 GCF_001194135.2 Octopus bimaculoides
TAAAAATAAAAAAAATAAAAAATCACGAGGAACGCTACGATATACATCAACAACAATAACACTAACATGAACAACAACAACAATAACAACAATGACACTGTTATGTATATCAACAACAACAACTGTAGTAACAACAGCGCTATCAGCTTTACCATCATCACGGCTTGGAACAACGATCGCCACTGACTCCAAAACCGCCAACAACAATATAGGTCCTTCTGTTAACACTTCCGGTTCCCTATCATCTCCACAATCAGTAACAGCGTTATTAGAATCATCATCATCATCATCATCATCATCATCATCATCGTAGTCATCATCGTCATCATCATCATCATCGTCATCATCATCATCGTCGTCGT
>NW_026330307.1:0-387 GCF_001194135.2 Octopus bimaculoides
GTTTAAGATGTTTATAATAATATCACCACAAGGACCAGAGATGAAATCAAAAGTGTGAACTTGAAACAGCTGTTTTTACATGTGTCGTTCACAAAAGTTTTCAAACAAAAAAAACATAAGGATAAGAGTTTTCTTCAAGCTTTCATCTCATATTTCAAAATATATTGTGACAGTTGATATTTCAAAAGATAACCAGGCTCAGTTTACCAGCTGATGATTGGAAATGAGTAACTTTTGAGTACTGAAATTGGAGCCTTTAGGTTATAACATATTAAAGAACACTCTACATTTATGTTGAGTCCTATAATTTATCTCTTCTAATGAGTCAACAGAAATTTGTGTGTATGTGTGTGTGTCTGTGTGCATGTGTGCGTTTGTGTCTGTGTA
>NW_026330308.1:0-282 GCF_001194135.2 Octopus bimaculoides
ATTGGAGCCTGGTGTAGCCACCTGGTCCACCAGTCCTCAGTCAAATCATCTAACGCATGCTAACATGGAAAGCGGACGTTAAACGATGATGATATATATATAAAATGAGTTATATTTATTGATCACCCAAAAAGATACACCTGCACCTTCAAATGCTCCTGAACCAGTTGTTAAGTACCTCACCTGTGGGGGATCAATGCTAGATGGATCAAAACAATTGTAGTGATTAATAATAAAATTTGTATCTTTCATCTTCCATATATATACACACACACACACACA
>NW_026330309.1:0-237 GCF_001194135.2 Octopus bimaculoides
AATGTAAAATTGTTTTTATTATAACTGAACATAAAAACAAGCATTAATATATATATACATATACATATAGATAAATAAGTTAGAGTCAACAAGAAGGATTATGGTTGGAGATTTACTTGTAATCACTACAATTGTTTCCATGCTACAAGTTCTCCAAGCTCACAGTTTATGTAACTACATACATATGTAACTTGCAGATTATGCACAACTACATACATACATACATACATACATATA
>NW_026330310.1:0-690 GCF_001194135.2 Octopus bimaculoides
TATGTGTGTGAAGATAGATATATGTGTATTTATATGTGTATGTATGTATGTACATGTGAGTATATATATAGAGAGAAAAAGAGAGAGATGTATATATACTTTTTGTCTGATATATGTGGGGAAGTAAATATGTAAGCTAGCATGATCTTCCTCACCTCCCCTCCTAAACCAGTATATAAAAATTCATTTCTATCAACAAATATTTTTATCAAAAGACATGTATCTTACACCTCATTAACACCACCACCCCAGACACACACCTAAAACATCGAAAATTATAAAGAGAAAGCATTTGGAAAAACATCTGACTATTATATTTCTCACCAAAGGTCAACTATTCAAATGGCTTCATAAAACACACCGTTAACACACAACCACCTCCCAACTCCACCTCCGATCAAGTATCTTTTGACCATTCACTGTTTCCTTTCAGCTCTTATTCATCAACACCCTTTTATTCCCACACTGATTGACAAACCCTAACCCCACCCCAAACAAACCCAAATCTCATATATAGAATCACAAAGCCCCAAACCCTCAGATCTGTTTAACAATGAACGCAATGCGAGAAAGTTCTCCAGAACAGTTAATAAGGAATTAATTTACTAGATTTACGAACTGAAGTGTAAAATTTATAATATTAAAAAAGTTTAAAAAATAATTTAAAAAAAATTTTTCGAACTATGAGTG
>NW_026330311.1:0-235 GCF_001194135.2 Octopus bimaculoides
AATTTGTAATCTTTCCATTCTATCAATGTGCCATTGGAACACCAACACAACTTAGATTAAATAAGGAAATTTTCTCCATTTCAATATAAGTCAAAACTTAACCATTTCTAACATTTTTAAATAAGGAAACTCACCTCATTGAAAAAAATATAAAGCAAAACCTAACTACTTGTAACACTCTATTCCTTCTAATCCAAATCATATTAAATTAATAAAACCTAGTCATTCCCAACAT
>NW_026330312.1:0-714 GCF_001194135.2 Octopus bimaculoides
ATAACAACGGCACAGTTTCCGCCGTCGCTGCCGCCGCCAGGGTCGCCGCCGCTCTTGTGTTCCGTGTCGCCTCGAACAACATCACTACAGTCATAATCGCGCTCACACCAAATAAATCCATTCAATTTACTAAGCAACGCCACCAGTGCCACCAGTATCATCACCGCCACCAGCAACGTCAGACCCCCTCCCCCTCTATCTCCTCCTCCCACCACCACCACCGCCACCACTATCAACAGCAGCGTCATCGTCACCGTCACTTGTATTGCCGCCATCATGAGCAGCCGCAGTAGCAGTACCGCCACCGTTACCACTACCTCGCCGTCACCACCATTAGCACAATCGTCAACAGTAACATTACCACCACCACCACCACCACCACAACCTCCGACGCCGCTGTCGCCACTATCGTGTCCAGGAAAATCAACGCTCTCTCTGTATTACTGCTTGCTTTGCTCATCTTCCTGAAGCTGTTAATAGTTGTTAGTTAAGTCTGTCCTATTGCCTTTCTTTTTTCGTTTTCCTGTTGTATGTTAGTCACAGATGCACAGAAAGGAAATAAGAGAGAGAGAGAGAGACAGAGAGAGAGAGGAGGAGGAAGCAGTGTGAGTAGAAAGTGAAAGTAGTAGTAGTAGTAGTAGTAGTAGTAGTAGTAGTAGTAGTAGTAGTAGTAAGGGGGCGGAGGTTAGTATCGTTTTATACCTCCCACTTCTT
>NW_026330312.1:1701-1929 GCF_001194135.2 Octopus bimaculoides
ACGTAGATACTCCGACACGTACGAACGTGCATACAGGGCCTGTATACATACAAAAATACAACATACAATAAACATACATTAATCCATCCAGCCAGCCATCCATCCATCTATACATACATGCATACAACGTGTATACAACACATACATACACACTTACACATACATACATACATACATCCATACATCCATACATACATATGTACACACGTACATACATACATACATACA
>NW_026330313.1:0-365 GCF_001194135.2 Octopus bimaculoides
GCATATATGGGTACAGGACATAAAAAAACGTAGACAAAATGAGAAACGAGGACATAAAAAACAAAGTGTATGTGTTTATTACAATTTACGTGCATAGATACATACGTACGCACGTACAAACAAGTACACTAAGACGCGCGCGCATAATTGCATGCATACTCATATATCTATATATATATATATACACATACATACATGCATGCATACATACATAGACACATACATGCATCTATACATGCATATAGACAGACATACAAACATACAGAGAGACATACGTACAAACCTACGCACCTACCGACCTCCATACCTACCTACATATTTACATACATACATGCATACATACATGCATACATACATACATACAT
>NW_026330314.1:0-209 GCF_001194135.2 Octopus bimaculoides
TCCGCTCTTTACTCTTCCTTTTAATTTTTCGTCTCTATCATTATTCTGATGAAGGACTAGCATCTAAAACGTCAAAACTTTTCCCCTTCGTTTTAGGCATTGAAATAATTCAACCTTTGTTAAAATCTTTCTGTGTTGTCTTTTCCCATTTTAAGCATGGTTTTCATCATCATCATCGTCATCGTCATCATATATATATATATATATAT
>NW_026330315.1:0-285 GCF_001194135.2 Octopus bimaculoides
GCACATCTAACAAATTAACATGAATGGCGATAGAATAGTTGAGAAATGAGCAAGTATGATTGATTGAACTTCGCTAGAAATAGTTCCTATTGATTTCGTACCAAGACTTCCACCACACCACAACTAAACGAAAAGAATGGCAATAAAAAAAAAAAAAAATAGAAATGAAAAAAATTCCAAGAACAATGAGAGCATCAATAACAACGCCACCATATACAAAAAAGTACACGTCTAATGCTATTGCTGCTACTACTACTACTACTACTACTACTACTACTACTACTA
>NW_026330316.1:0-505 GCF_001194135.2 Octopus bimaculoides
TTGTGTCTAGAGACAGTTATTATGTCAATATTGATAACACACGCACAGGTTCAGATCCAGTCCTTTATTATTAGTCAATTGTTTAAATATCGAACTCCTTAATCGGCAGTTTGTTTAACTTAGTTAAACAGTAAATCGTTTGTTTAACCAAGTTAAACAGGCAATCGATTAGTTAGTTGCATATTAAACTAACGGGCGAATAATAAACGAGCGGAACTGGACCAGTGCGTGCCTCATTGATTTTAGCATAATAATGATTCTCCCTAGATACAACAAGCTTTGCTACAATGCGCAAATTCACATAAATATTCTTGCAAACCACATAGAAAAACAATATGTATATATATATGTATATATAAAGCACTTGACCGGAATCAAAGGGATGCGAGTTCGTGTCTCATGGCTGGTTGCTGAAATATTCTTCCACGTTGTATGGATATCTTATCGCATCTCTGCTGTTCTATCGGCGTCTATGCGCCTGAAAGTAAATTATCTCACTTGTATC
>NW_026330317.1:0-269 GCF_001194135.2 Octopus bimaculoides
TAATAATAATGATGATGATGATGATGATGAGGATGATGATGATGATGATTTCAAATTTTGGCTCAAGGCCTGCAGTTTTGGAGAAAGGGCTAAGTTGATGACATTGACCTCAGTACTGAGCTGATACTTATTTTATCAACCCTGAAGAGCAAAGCCGAACTCAGTGGAATCTAAACACAGATTTTAAAGACAGATGAAATGCTTTACAACATTTTGTCTGCTGTGTTCACACACAATTCTGCTGGCTCAGCACCTAAACAACAACAACA
>NW_026330318.1:0-336 GCF_001194135.2 Octopus bimaculoides
AACTAAATTATTTGATATTGGAGCATGAAATCTAAGTTTCACTACACTCAAATCCTTCAATTTTTTTAATTAACTAACATAGATATTCGAAAGTGATTTTTCCATTTGAATACACCACTGTTTAAATTGAATTCCACTTCAAATCCATGCATCGTCCATATCACTGCATGTCATATTTCAAGTAATGTAACCCCATTCGCATGTCATTTTTGTATGGAATGCACGTATGAATGAATGTTTCGTGAAGGAAAATAAGAATTGAAGAACTTCAGGCAGATACCTTTGCAAGTACTTCATATGATGAATCTGGCTAAGGGAATGAGCTTTGAAGAGTAT
>NW_026330319.1:0-227 GCF_001194135.2 Octopus bimaculoides
CACACACGCACATACACATATACACAACAAGCTTTGTTCAGGTTGTGTCTACCGAATTCACTCAGAAGGCATTGGTCGACTCGGAGCTACAGGAGAATACACTTGCCCAAGAGGCAGTGCAGTGGGACTGAACCTGAGACCTCGTGGCTGCAAGGCGAGCTTCTTAACCACATAGACAGGCCTGCGCCTATATTCATGCATATTCATGAATACGCATGAATATTAAG
>NW_026330320.1:0-346 GCF_001194135.2 Octopus bimaculoides
ATGTGTCTGTGTGTCTGTGTTTGTCAATACAGTACAGTACATTATAGGATACCAAAAACAAAAATAAAAAAAGAGACATTATCGCGAGAAGAGAAATATTAACAGCTAATACTACATTCGTTTGACAACCAATGTTGGTGCGTTTATGTCCTCGTATCTTAGCGGTTCGGCAAAACAGTCCGAGAGAATAAGTAATAGGCTTACAAAGAATAAGTCCTGGGATTAATTTCTTCGAATACAACCTTTTAAGGCAGTAACCCTTAAAGAATAAAAGAATAAACGAATATATATAAGACTAAATAAATGGAGTTATATGCATGTGTTAAATGATTTCTTTTATTTCTGA
>NW_026330321.1:0-221 GCF_001194135.2 Octopus bimaculoides
TCATGTATATAATGGTTGGAAAAATAAGGATGCATGAGAATTGAGAGTTTATAAACTTCCTGTTTAAAAAGAGTTCATAACTCCAACTAAAAACATTTGGCTCCCCTTACACACACTTTCTGTTTTGACACCACACTTCCTGCTAAACACAAACTTTTAGCCACTTTTCTCTTTTTTTTTAAACCTAACACAGCTCTCAATTCTCATGCATCCTTATTTTT
>NW_026330322.1:0-3248 GCF_001194135.2 Octopus bimaculoides
ACACACACACACACACACACACATATATATATATATATATATATAATTCAGATAAGTATCATTATCTATAAAAGTAATGGTAGAGTGGCCAGCAAACACAATCCAAATAAGCAAAATATATAACAAAAAGTCAGGCTACAATATATAACTGTTTGCTTGAAAGATGAGTTAATAAGACCCTCCAAACCACGCATCTCTCACTATCTTTAAACTCGCACGGAGAATGTAGCAACTATATTTCTCCGAAACAGTCCTCCCACTCTGTCGAACCAACACTTAAAGCTAATCAGCTAGGCTTACTACATAAACTACTAAAAAAAACATATGATGTAATTTGCTCAAATTTAAATGTTTTACTATAAAATCAAATATTTGCGTCGTCATTTTTCTTTTAAAATAAAAAGCTTTGTAGTCATAAAACTTACGCGCTCAGTGCAGACCACCGGTTCTCTTGCAACCAGTATCGAGTGCATCTGGAGCCGGACTTCTGTATAGTATGTGCATTCCAGCATGCTAACTTATGGTTAGCTGATTTTATTCCTTTTTCCTGTTTTTTTTTTGCACTCCTGTTGTTTTTCCCTTTATTTTCACTTTTATTTTCATTATTTTTCCTTCTCAACCACTTTAAGTGAGAGGCCCGTTGACCACGGCGAGCCAACCGGATCGGACCCAGAGGCACGCATTTTTAGGTTATGTTTATTAATCCCGTCTTCATTGAGAACAAGCAGTTCTACTCCTAAAGAACGCTGCTTGATTATTCAGGATGTTACTGACTGTAACCTTTGTCTTAGGTCAGCGTGGTTTTCTTCCTGCCTGCTCTTGGTAGTTTTGAAGCGGGAGTCTGTCCACACAATATGATCCCCACCCTTCAGGCTTGTAAGTCTGTGTGCAGTGGCCCATCGGGCTAAGACGTCTACGATGACTAGCTAGCTGTACGTTTATACTGGAGTGGCTTTCACCCATGCAGATTGTCCTGAAGAGCTGGAGAATTCCACCAAACTTGATTTCACTGACGGCCACTAAATCTACACTTATTGACCTGAGGTCGGTAATTAGATAGCATTGTGTCCAAGGCAATCCCAGGCATCGTGCATTTATACTGCCTGTCCTAAGAAATGCAATGTCAAAAGGAAAAGATGCGGGAAACGTTACTTTGATTTTGTTGGTGAAGTGGGGGTAGATATTCCGTTCTCATGGTAGATATTCCGTTCTCATACAATATTTTGATATTTCTCCTGGAGAGCCCTACTCCTTCAGGATATTTGGTTTTTATAGTGCTGTATGTGCTTTGTGATGTGAGGATGACTTTTATGTTTGTTGGTATGTTGTTTGTTCGCGTGATAAAATCGGTGTGTAATTCCTGTATGTTCCATAGTTTATTGTTCGTGTTTATTGCTGTGTAGTTAATAACGTTTCAATTTTACTGGTGTTGGGGTGTGTGATCTGAGAGCTGTGTGTGTGAAGTGGAGTGTGCCTGTGATGGTGGTGCGTGCGATAGTGATGATGTTCTTGTTGACTACTCTCCCCGCTTTGATCATACCTGCCAAACTTTTGTGTTGCTCTCAGTGTCCTTATTTCTTTTTCTTTCGTTGACCTGCTAGCTTTTTGTCATTTAGGCTCTGAGTCGCCCCCTCACCACTGGATAAGTCTGACTCATCTGAATGGGGCGTGACATGTCTTGTGGAGATTTTGCTGTTGTTCTGTTGATAATTAACCAGCAAAGTCCAGCTAGTTAATTTCTTTCAATACCCACCGTTTCCCTGAATATATTGTGGCTCTAGAACACCAGCATGAAACCTCCTCCGACCACATTGCCTGACGGCAGAGGACTGCAGTGCTTGATGATCGTCGAGGTACCGGTCATTTTGCTTCTATCTACGAGGACTGCAGCTATGCCAAAGAGACAAGCTGTAGAGACAAGCATGTCTAACAAAAAGTAACTACGACTATTCATAGTCAAGGAAACACTGGATATATCGTAGCCTCAGCAGAGTAGAGCGTTTCATCTCTCTCTCTATATGTATATATATATGTGTGTGTGTGTGTGTGTGTGTGTGTGTGTGTGTGTAGACAGATATACAAAATATATTTATATACATACGTGCATGTATGCATTTATACATACATACACCCATACATCCATACAGCCATCCATCCGTCCGTCCATCCATACATATGTACGTACATACATACATTCATACGTACATACATGCATACATATATACATACTTACCTGCATACATACATACATACATATATACATACTTACCTACATACATACATACATACATACATACATACATACACACAACTTGCAGAAGTTCCAGTGAGCATAGTCAAAGTCACCAGCTTGAAATTAAACACAAGGAGTGACTGTACTATCGCTGATAGAATACAGTATCGCAAAGGCATATTCCAAGGAGACAAACTCTCTGTCATGTTGTTTCTACTTCCTGTAAACTCCTTGTCATTCATGTTAAGGAAGTATGAAGGATATCTCACTGGTTCACAAGGAAACAGAAATACCAAAATTACACACTGTTTTTTAGTCGATGACTTGAGACAATATACAAATAATATGCACGAGATGAAAAACGCCTTCACCAGGTTACAAAATTCTCAAAGGATATAGAGTTGGAGCTTGGTCAGGATAAATGGTGCTATATGGTTGTAAAAAGAGGGAAAACTGTAAACCAGACTAGCAATATCTCTATCAATGACTTAACTCGTTCCCCTATATCTGATGAGGAATGTTACAGGCATCTAGGTGTGAACGAAAACATATCTTACAAGGGCACCTGTAACAAAACACGTTTCACTAAAGAATACTACAGCCGAATAAAGAAAATTTGAACCTTAGAAATCTCTGCATTCAATAAAACAGTGGCCCACAATGTGTTTGTAGTGCCAGTGCTCATATCAACATTTGGGCTGCTTGATCAGACGCTTGATGAGATCCGAGCCATAGATCTGAAAATCCGGAAGATACTAACGAGCACACATAATTTCCACATCAACAGTGACGTCGTAAACCGCCTGTATCTAAAACGAAAACAAAGGGACAGAGGCTTAGCATCGATCCAAATTGCCTTTGAATGTCGTATCATATCCCTTCGGCAACATCTTTTAACCTCCAAGTGCCGAGGTGCATCCCTTGGCCAAGTTTGCATAAGACTTGAAAGGCAGATGGGATATGTAACACTGTCTAAATACCAATCTTGAGAAATTAAGCTTCTCAAAACCAGAAA
>NW_026330323.1:0-222 GCF_001194135.2 Octopus bimaculoides
GTGTGTGTATGTGAATCTGTCTGTGTATATGTATATATGTGTGTGTGTATTTACATGCATGTGTCTTTATATACGTGTCTGTGTATATATGTCCATATATATATATATGTATGTATAAATATATATATATATGGATATGCATGTATATATATACACAATCATAAATACGTACATTACACATCTATCTATCTATCTATCTATCTATCTATCTATCTATCTATC
>NW_026330324.1:0-473 GCF_001194135.2 Octopus bimaculoides
TATATATTATATATATATATATATCTGTATGTATGTATGTATTAATAATTAAAGGTACTAACAGGCAGTACCAGCATACTGACATAATAGTCTAGTTTTCACTTAAACATAAAGGTGAAAGCTGGTAAATTAATAAAAACACTAAGAACCCCGCATCAATAACGAAAAATAATCGAAAATTGAAAAGTCAGACATACCCGTATCACCGTGATTTTGAACTTTGAGAAATACCCTTAGTTCGTCGTCAACGAATCTTACTGATATTCAGAGTTGTAAATTTATTCATCTCAACCGTTATACAGGTAATTACAGGTATAAACCTGGACTCGTAATCTGAGTAGAGTAGCTGTAGATTTCTGAATAGTTCGGCGTAGGTATTTTCTTTTTCGCTGAACTTTATCTTTATGTTAACATCCGCTGGGCAACGTATTCTTTTATTCTTTTACTTGTTTCAGTCATTTGACTGTGGCCAT
>NW_026330326.1:0-291 GCF_001194135.2 Octopus bimaculoides
CACACATACATACATATATACATATGCACACACACAGACATACATACACATATTCACACATACATGCATGCATACATACACACACACTAAGACACACACATGCGCAAAAACAAACAAAAGCAAAAACAGAACGCAGCGTAAATAACGGACAGTCAAGACTATTGATAAGGTTGGAAGACGCAACGAAAATTTTAGGAAAATAAAAAGAAAACTAAGTGGAAATTTTACCGGTGAGTGTGTTAAATTTTGAGGCACAATAAGAAAATGACTCTCCCCAGACACAACAGTAAT
>NW_026330326.1:1081-1881 GCF_001194135.2 Octopus bimaculoides
ATATATATATATATATAGTAGGGATTGATGCAATCACCTTTTTCCCTCATTTATACCCTATTTTCTTTCACTCGCGCATAAAACAGACTTGGACTTGTGGCAATAAATCAACATATAAGAAGGGATTTTGTTATAAGCCAAGTCATGTCTGAAGACGCAGATCCATGTACCTAGGGCATTGACGAAGGTAACTTCCACTTTTTCAGACCGTAGATTGTAATTTAAGACCGATTTGGTGTCAGCTTCTAGAGTGGTCGAACGAGTGCGTAGGGCTTCTTGGTGACATTGAGGGATATATAATGTCTCTCTTTAAGACGATAATTCAGTAAAAGCGATGACAGTCCCCCAAAAGAAATCAGATTTTCATCTGTCATTTTAATATATCCCCGTGAGTTACATCCATTCAGATAAACATGAAATATCATTAGAAGTGAGAGTTTGCTGAAGACGAAAATATGTGAATACATCTTGAAAAAATTATACTAAAATCTTGAAAGTAGCTGGCAGTTACCAAGTTCCATATTTGTATACGCAGTTGATATATGCACAGAAATTACACCCCCCACACACATACAGCTCACACAGAACACGTATACACAGAAAAAATCAACTACCAGAAAAATAGTGATAAAACGAAATGCCAATGGAAATATCATTTAAAAGAACATTGCCGACTTTCTTGATAGGGAAAACCTTCGGTGTTGAATTCTTCAGATGTTTTGTGGAAAGGTTAAAATTTTCTAAGTAAATAGTTGGCTTCTTAAACTGTCTGTCTGTCTGTCTGTCTATTTCTCTATCTA
>NW_026330327.1:0-611 GCF_001194135.2 Octopus bimaculoides
TAATTAACATCAATTTAAAACCAGTGGCCTAGCATATAAAAAAAATCTGATGATTCAGAAAAATTGTATTATATGTGTATAAGAAGGGATGACCACTAAGTGGATATCCGATAAGCTAGAAAGAGGTCATCAACGTATATATATATATATATATATATATATATATATATCTATCTTGCAAGCGGGGAGAGAACTCTCTACTTTTCTCAGTTATCGAAACCATTAGACCTCACAGTTTCGACCGTAATACGATCATCCTTGGTGATCGCAAGGAAGTAGTTTTCAATACTGCTCTGTCTTCAGTAACACTAATGCGGTTGATCTGGCTAGTATCAGTTATGTCAACCATCAACTGTCCATATCTGACATAACTTTTGGTGCTCCTGATATCCTAACAGAAATAGATAAGATCAAGTACAACACGGCAGTCGGTCTCGATGAGTTCCCGGCTACTGGCCTGAAGATGTGTCGACATCAAATTACACCCCCTCTAGCTAAACTTGATGCAGTCTACATTCCTGATCATTTTCTTTCGCAGTTTAGCGTTCCAGTCTTCAAGACGGGAAACAAATCTCTTGCAGTGAACTACCGTCCGATTTCACTCACTTCTC
>NW_026330328.1:0-322 GCF_001194135.2 Octopus bimaculoides
TGATTTAATTAACTAACCCCTCCCCTTAAACGTCAGGCCTTGTGTCTGTAGTCAAAAGGATTATCCATATTAGGGTGGTGAGCTGGAAGAAGTGTTGTTGTGTATATGTATATATTAATTCGTCCTCAGTTGAAAGACACCTTTTGTTATGTCCTGTTATTTATATTTGTGTAACATTCTCCATTTTTTTCCCGTCCTTGTTTTCGTATACATTCGCTGCTTTCTTCCAAGGAATCTAATGCTCTTAGCTTAGTTTTTCCTTGAGGCTGGCCAGTTTGGAGCAATCTCGAGTATAACCAGCCGAAATTGCAAAGATAATTTG
>NW_026330328.1:332-754 GCF_001194135.2 Octopus bimaculoides
TAGCTTAGTTTTTCCTTGAGGCTGGCCAGTTTGGAGCAATCTCGAGTATAACCAGCCGAAATTGCAAAGATAATTTGTTTTCTTTGTATCGTCTGTCTGGATGTTTTGTTGTCCCCTTTTTTGTATCACCTAACTGTTTGGATGTTTTACATTCTTGTCCCATTTTATTCAATTTTAGAAAAAATTGAAACATGTCTTTGACAATTGCGGAGTATATTGAACTCATTTTGAGTTTGATTTTTGGCCAAACCTGTATATAAGTAATCGTTATGCACATACACACATGTATATATGTACATGCACATCATCATCATCATCATCATCGTCGTCTAACGTCTGCTTTCCATGCTAGCCTGGGTTGGATGATTCGAGTGAGGACTGGTGAAACCAGATGGCTGCACCAGGCTCCAATCTGATCTGGC
>NW_026330329.1:0-213 GCF_001194135.2 Octopus bimaculoides
AATAATGAAAACGGTGATGATAAAGTTGGTATAATCGTATTGGTGGTGTTGGCGTTGGGTGAGATTGGCGAAATTTTGTTCTTAGAAACGATACTACGACGTTAAGCAAATGAATATTAAGACATAAGTCTACTAAAAGATATAGATCTAACTAATACAAGCTGTTGCCACTTATATACATACATACATACATACATACATACATACATACAT